>NW_008630009.1:15502-104943 GCF_000691845.1 Merops nubicus | reverse complement strand
TTTCCCTTCCCACTTCACCATTTATGACCATTACAAACAAGCTGCCCTCAAATGGCAGCACAATCTCTCCCATGTTACACAAGCCAAAGAGCATCATGTAATTGTGGCTCTATGTATCTTCTCATAATGCCATATCTGGCTGACTTTCCTTTGGCTTTTTCAAATCCTTGTGGTCTGCCCTCCACCCAGCCTGGGTGAACTGTTAATACTAATTTTCGCCCTGTGATGAAGTAACAACTGATGAGCAGTGGGTGTGTATAACTGATTTCTTTTTAAACCAATGATTCTTTTATGTCCAAGGAGAAAGAAAACGTTCTTCTCTATGGGAGGCACAAAGCAGTTTTGGCATGAGATAAAATAACCTCCGCCTTGACTGAGATGACAGTGCTCTCACTATCTCCTCTAAGATTATATCATTTCTGCCATATCTGGAATGGAAAATCCATGTGCCATGCCAGTTATACAGTACATTCTAGTTAGGGGTCATTGCATAGGGCAGTATTAAATTAGTTTCCGAGACGATGCCAAACTACAAAGTGGCCAGTTTGGCTGGCTGGAGACACTAATGAAATCGAGAAAATTCAGTTGCCATTTGCAGCAGGACTTGATTCTTGTCAGTAAAGACCTCTTCTGAGAACACAGGTTTTGACAGAGAAAATGTGACAGTGAAAAGAATGCAACTGGAAAATCATTCATAATCTTTTCCCAGTCTGTTACTGTATCTCACTCTAATGGAACTAAAGTGCTCTTGAAAGCACAGTCCTTTGTACCATATCAGTTGACCTCATCCCTTGCAAATGGAGGTATTAATTTTGCTTTAGAAAATGATTCCTTAAAGTAGGGAACCAGAAAACATTGCTTATATAATTTACAGTTTAATCAGTCCCTAATATGTGAACAAGCTGGCAAGAGGTAAGCCAAACTCTCCATGGGCTGAGTGGTTTGGCTGGAGATGTTTCAGGGTAGACCTGAATATTGACTTTGGTATGAGTGAGGTTATTATTGACTTTGGGTTTCTGAATATGGTCATAAGCACTATGAAGGATCTCTCACCCTCCTGTAATTTCTTGAAATCTCACACAGCTCAGTGCTTCAGTCTTCACAGAAGGGAGGCAAGTCAGTTCCTTTAAACTGGCCCCAAAATAGTCACCTATGTATCCCTGAAACAAAGAGAGAGAGAGCATCCGACTGAAGGAAACCCCCAGTAAATCATCACTGAAAACTGCAAACAGCACAGGCTGATTGCCTTCACCCCCTCCCCATCAAAGCATATATTTGGAAAGAAATCAACCATTGTGACAGTAGTTTGCCCTTCAGTAGACCCATACTACTGAGAATCTCACTTTTAGAATGTACCTGTACTCTCATTATTCTTATCTAACAGGTAAGGAAAGGCAAATTCACAGTATAAGCTAGTTTTGGGCAATAAGGAGGTGCTTTTCTTTTTTACATTACCCAGGTTTGCAAAGTTGTTTGCTTCGTATGAAATGTCAGCTGTTGGAGAAAAGACAGTTTATATAGTTTTATTAAAACACGGAGAGTTTTAACAATAGGTCAGTGGATATTCCCTTTAGGGAACATCACCAGTTTGTCTATTTATGGAAGCAGACTTCAGGAATTTTGTAAAAGTGTAGCTACTTTGAAGATAAGACAAAGTGATCAAAACCACCCAAAGTCGGCTGAATAATTTTTAAAGACTGAGCCTAAGATAACAGGGGTGGATTGGAAGGGATTTAGATGTGGTATCCTACTAACAAATCCATCAGTGTTTTTCTATTTCCTCTGAAAACCTTTAAATTAGATTAATAGAGTTGATCTGTTTTATGTCTAACCCAGTCTTCAACTCATTCTCCCTCTGACAAAGCCATTAACTTGGATAAGACTTTACAGTATGTGTAATCCTGATTTTTCCTACATCTGTCTTGCAGGTTCCCATGTTTGACCTGTATCTGTAGTAATTGGTTGAAATGTCTGTAAAGTTTATCTTCTTTTATAAGGCTAGCAAGCACAGTAGATTTACAGATTTGCATACATATTAAAATAACACAAATTGTTAAAACTCTTTTCCCTGCACAAGCTCGATTACATTCTGGAAAGTAGGCATTAAATTCTGGTTCCTGAAAACAAAATATATTTATTCAATAAAAAAGAGCAGTAGGAGCATTTGCTGCTTGAAACTAATTTCAGAAAGAATAATATTGATTGGGGTCCTCTCAAAAACAAAGGCCTCTGTTGTAAATGCACTGTTGTAATAGAAATTATGGTTAATTTTGCTTAGTATTTGATCAGCTATGATAAGCTGATTCATCATTTCTAATATGACAGCATATTTTGTTACTTTTATGGAAAGGGGGAGGCCAAATAGCTGATCCTACAACCTGCTCTCTCCAAGGATATTGCAATATTGCCCAGCTGTAGGACGAATTTTTAACTTTTTTTTTCCCATATTGCTTAGTTAGTATCTGATATACAGCTTAAATTTAATGGCTTGGGATTGTTTGGCAAGTGTTCTATCTAGAAATGGAAGCATCATGAAACCTGCTACAGTTGCTAAACTTCATTGTTCTCAATGTTTCTAATAAGATTCCTCTAGCACCCACGGAGCTAAATTTGACTTCAAGTCAAACTAGCTTCTAGGGTTGTTCTCTTTTTTGATCAGGCCTAAAAATACAAACACTAACATCAAAAGTCACTTACAAAGCTCATAGGGAAACATGACTCTGATATCAAATTCAGCAGAAATAAATGGATATAAAGTGTTGTTTTCATGCAGAAAAGGGAATTACAATTTGCTTCCAAGCTTGGTTCCAAGCATTATGAAACTTCTATCCAAATCTTCAAATTTATATCAACACTCTTTGATTATATTTATCTTGAAGAGTTTTACTTTTCATATGTTTCAAATGCATAAATGAAACGTTTCATATTGGGCTTCAGAAGGTTTTAATCAAGTGCTCATTATCAATTAATCGTATTCATCAGTTAGCATTCTTAAACCTTAACTTTTTCATTATGGAAAATTAACCATTGGTGCTGTTTTAAGATCCACTAGTATTAGAATATTCTCATGTACTAATCCCTGCATTCCAGAAACAGCAACAAAATAATGTTGTAAATAGTCCCAGCAATACCAAAAATAAAAATCTTAGGAAATTGTGTCTCTTTTAGTTTGTTCCCTGTGAAAAAGTTTGTATATTATTTCAACTGACTACAGTATAACACAAATGGCATGAATTATATCTGCAAAGTAAAAACTAGCAATGTCTCTGCTTTAATTTACTTTGCACACAGAGGAAAAAAAACCCTGAGATTTCTTTATCTCATGTGCATTAGAAATAGAATTTTGTTCCTGTTGACATCAATGGCAAATTCTGAACAGCTTCAGTTGAGCTAGGATTAAATTTCAGAAGTTTGTTATATGCCAGAAAACTTCTCCATCTAAATCATATGTTCTATAAAGCACTGAGGTAGTTTCTGGTTTTTGTCAAATGGTCTGGCTCTCTGACTGGATCAAAGCTATCCTTGCCATTGTCATAATTATTAATTAGGTATTGCATACTATTAATTAGGTATTATTCTTTAAGTATGTATCTTATTTGAACTCGTTATCATGCCACCTCAGAAATTTTTTACATATCTATACATTCAAGTTTGGTAAAAAATTTTTGCTTCTCAGGTAACTGAAAAGGTAATTCTAAAGGGGAAGAGGTTTTCTACATTGCTGATTTTCTGATATTGGAATGTTCATACTGTTTTCTTTGAGGTATTTAACCAGAGTGCCTAAATACAGAACTTTGGTTCCCTGTGTAATCATTGTTAGAAATAAGCTTCTGCATAGGTGCTTTGATTCATTCTTTGGGGGGTGTTAACTGCATTGGGAGCTCTCCTCCTAATTAAATCATGTGAATTAGAGGCTTAAAGTATGACAGTTTGAAAACATCCTACTGTGACAAATATGACTTTAAATGCTCCGAACAGCAGACTCCCATAGTTTTGTTGGGCATGTATTTCCATGGGTTATTTTACCACGGGGTTGGCACTTTTGCCTGATGTTTAGTATTTTGCTTTCTTTATTCTGTGAGATTGCACTTGGCTGTGGAGTTTTGTTAATTTATGCCTTTAAGGAGCTGTAAGACAAGTTTAGGGTTGAGAGTAAGGAAAAATGGTAGATAGTGCAGACTCTGTATCATATGCACACACATTGATCTTTATTTTTTGTATATGTATAGACATACATACAGTATACCTGTACATATAATAGTTACAAAGTTAAGCTTTAAAACCTATTCCACTCCTAGGCCAGCTTTGGGATATACATTTTTTTTTTTTTAAATAACTTCTTAAGATCATTCAGTACACAATCTACTGTGTGACAATCATATAAAACTGTGTCAGACTCAGCCAGTGGCTTTAATTGTGTCACAAATGTAATGTGACAGGAACAATGCACCCCGGGGTTCCAAGGAATAACACAATGTGTCACAGTGGCAATGGGTAAATTAGGCTTCTCCCAGTACCATTGTTATGGAAACTGTGGCCTTCAAACGAAGCTATTGCCCAGAAGTGCAGGAATCTGAGCTCAGGAGTGAACCCTGTCCTGTGGTTTGGTTATGCCTGCACTGAATTCTTTTCTGTGAGCTGTAAATAACTTGAAAATGCTTCTAATTCTCATGGATACATTTCAAAAGATTTCAATCAAACATTTATTCCGAAGGTGTTTAAATGTGTTGAAAATTCACAAGACTGCTTATACCTTTTTTTTTTTTATTTGACTAAGTGTCAAATAAAAAAAAAAAAGGTGTGTTTAATCTGCTAGAAAGTAATCTAGTTCTGTGTTTTAAATTATCACTTCTATATCAGTTCATGATTTATCACTTTTCCCTTTTCTTGCTCCCCACATCTATAAGTACAGCTACGCATACAAGCATTTTACTTATCATGTGTATACCACGTGTATATATTTTACTTCAAATTCAAAGTTTTACCCAGCAAATGTTCCCCAATATTCCTAAAAGTTGAAGAGATACTCGTTTAACATTTGGAAAGAAGCAGTAATTGGGTGTCTCTTGTGCAATAGCATGGAACATTTAAATTGCATCCATCTCTAAGTATATTTTAAAGCCTAATGCTTCAATCTATGGGATAGTTATAGTCTGTCTACAGCTGGGTGGTTTTTTTTTGTTTTGTTTATTAAAAAGAGAGTTTTATATGTGCTTGGTATGCTTGGTTAGCAAAGCTAGCAAGCTTCCACAGTCTATAGTCCATAATTAAATGATATTCAGTGGATTGCAGTTTTTGTATGAGACAGTCATTTAGGTCTGGGGAGCGCTGCACTCGTAGAGATTGCTTAAATATTATTACAACTCGGGTTCGTTAATTTTTCCAATTAATCTGATTGATTAAAAAGTTGTGAAGCCCAAGTGGAAAATCAGAACAACAAAGCTGCTGAAAAATCAGCTGACTGTGAGAAAATATCTGGAAACATGCTACTTTAAAAGATAACAACAAAAAAGAGCCCTGCACTAGTCACAAATCTGGACTTCTTGAAGTGTTTGGTATCCACTGCCTGGAGCTAGACTGTCCCTAATGGTCTTAGTTCCAGCTCACCTATTTAAGTCAATTAGATAATGTCCTTTTTTTTCTGTCTGGCTTTCCATTCTTTTGCTTTTGAAAGTCAAATATATTTCAGCTGTTTAGCATATTGCAGGTGAGAGCTGGAGTGACCAGTTTAATAGAAAATTCAGAAAGGGGCCTGAGCTCAGCACTCTTGGCCTAAAACAGTGAGAATATTTAAGGGCTAGCAGCCAACTCCACATGGGTCTAACAGTTTAAAAGCCTTTTCTTTCCAGTACTGTGCACAATGCACATGATAACTGTGCTAAAGACCCAACTCCCACACTTACATATTATTATGGTTTGCCTTTGTACTAATTATAGGCTACTCCTTGTGGACTGAATACTCATTAGTAACTGGAGTGCATTGGTGCATTCCTGAACCACATCTCCTGGTTTAGTTTAACCTGAAATGGATCCAGCCTGTGTACTCCAAAGAGTAAACCACAGAGTGGTAAGTGGAGATAACTGGAAGCTTCTCTTCAAAGAAAAATCCTGCTCCAGTCGAAAGCATCAAGGCAGACTTATCCACTGTGTCTCCTTCCAGACCTCACTGTGTTGAACTGAACCAATCTGGCTCATATGCTTTCCACTCTCCAGGTCATTATGTCATGGTCATCAACATTTGCTAAAACCTACTACCACATACCTCTTTTTCATGGCAGCATCACTCTTTTGGGCATTATCATCATTTGTGAATAGGTTTTTCCATCCAAGTCATGTATTTGGAGTGTCTGTTTTCGTTCTTTACCATTTTCAATTAACTGGCCTCTCTTATATCCTCATTGTGAGCCCACATGCACTTTACCATGTTGGAGAGGTTCATAATTGCAACTTCTTAATATATTTTCTCTGTTTTTCTAAACAGAATCTCCTTGTAAAAATTAGAGCCACTATTGAATTCTGTAATATTCTGAAATTGTTTCCACCAGTGATCCCAGGGAGCAGAATCTCCACATGGATATCCACAAGCTCTACACAAGCCAGCACTCAAGGCTTGATTTCTAAGCTCAGTGTTTCTGCACAAGATAGAAAATACCTGTACTCTGGGTCTGTGTGCAAGCTAGTCTGGACTTCAGAGTGAATGTCTGGATCTGCTGAAAATAGCAGTGTATGAAAAATCTCCCTGTGTTCCACCATCACAATTAGACACTCCATACTGTACTGAAGTAGTGATTATTGAGTTTCTCAGATGTACTGAAAGAACTCAGAATTGCCCCTTGCACCAGAAGTTTTCATTTAATTAATACTCTCAAACAGGCTGTAGTGTCCTATTGCAGAATAATCCAATTCCAGTTTCCCCCTCACCCCTACACCTCCACCAGTGGAAAATCAGATCACTAGCTGTTGTGAATGTGATAGTTATTCTTAAGATATATGAATAATATAGTTTCTGTTACGTTGAGCAACTAGAAAACTGACTGGTTTCTAATAAATAACCCTAATTATGCATTATTATTAACTAGCATAATTATCTACTAATAGGTAGGGTCCACCTACTAATCTACTAAATAACTTACTAGTCTACCTACTAAGGTCTACTAGAAGGTATTAATCACTGACCCAAGGCACTGCATGTTAGACACCTTAGGCTATATGCTTTCCAGGGCATGTTATTTTGAATACTGGGGCACTAAATCAGCGTGATGACACACTTCAGATAAATTGTGGCTTTAGACTAGTCATCTCCATTCTGTCCTGGCTTCTGAACTTTCTTTACTGGAAGGAGCAACGGATTTGGTCCAGTTTTCTTCCTGAAAATATCATCATCACTGCTGTTCTGTGAGAAAGCAAACAGCAGCCTTGCTGAGTTACACCAGGTTTCACATCCCTGTGATCCCATCTGCCCAGAAACTGCCAGCTTTCCTTCCCCACTAGTCTCCCCAGTATCATCCCAGCACCACCAATACCATGCCAGGACTTCCCCTTATTACCACACCATCGTATTACACCCTGGTATCACACTTGAATCAGCTGCACGTTTCAACCCCAACATCTTCAGCATCTTTCTGGTCTCCAGAGTCTTCAGCAATTCTTGCTTCAGGCAAGGGGACCTGGTGTCATCTGTATCTTCCCTACCCTTCTTACCACGTACCTTTCAACCTATGTAATTTTAGTTAAATTCAAGTTCATCCCCACACAGATCCCATCCTCAGGATTTTGCAGACACTGCAATAATGTGCTAACCTAAATATTTACCATCACACCTTCCCAGTGACTATCCCACAACCACTCCTTCAAACCAGTATCGCTCCAGCTCACAGACGATCCCACGACACCACACAGACTTCTCCTCCCACCCTCAATTCAGTGTGGCATGCATGCAAATACCTTGCTCCTGGGTGCCTACCTATCACCTTACCTATAAGGCAGGGAACGTGAGAATTTTCTCATATTCCTCAACTACAGAAAGACTGGGAAATGATGTTAATGGTATCTTCTTATACAAATACACTTGGCAATTATACTTCTCCCAATCCCAGTTAAGGGAATTTGAAAGCTGGATGCTTTACTAGAGATATAGCTTGCCTCCTTGGCTCAGGATTGTGCATGAGAATGTATGGTGGGCTAGCTCATAGCTAAGTGGCTACTGGATGCAATAGGCATATCTGTTTCTAGGCTTAGGTCACCTCAGCAGTACGACCAAGCTGAGAAAGAAAGATGGAGCTGTTGGGAGAGAAAAGAAAAAAAACACATATTGCACAGAAAAAGGAAAATAAGACAATGTTTGGATAAAAATCTACCTCTCCTAAGTGCTTGTTATATTCTTCCTCAGGAGTCTGATTTGCTTTTGCTGCTTTGACACAACTGAATCAATCATCAAGCTCCTTTTAGAGAGAAAAGAGCCAAACTGTAGAAATGCTGGAGGAAAATGTTATAACAAAAAAAGTCTATTCTCATGAAAACTTTTTTTTTTTCATAGGATTCATCCGACTCACAGGAAAGAATTTAAATCTCACAAAAACTCTTCAGGGAATATAGGATATATATTCCCCCACTGATGTCATCCACAGTTTCTTTTTCTCCCTCCTTTTTCTTTTGGCAGTCATGCTCTCTTCACCTTAAAGAGAAGTTCATGAAATTAAATGCCTCTATGGAAAGTCCACCTCTGGGTCACAGTTTAAAGGCTGTCTTTTTTTGTGCTGTTAAGATGATACCTTGTCAGCCACATGAATGAGTAGACACATGTGCAAGCAACCAGGCACATTCAGGCAAGACATACTTGTCAGCCACTGAGTCTTTGCAGTGATTTATTTGAATTTAGGGTTCACTCCTGCATTCTGTGCAGATTTCAAAGGAAATTGCAAACATACATATTCATCAGCCTTTGTTAATGTAGGGACAGAATCAAGGACTAAAGAAGAAATTAAGTTCATTCAAAATTACAAAATGAATGAAGTAGTATAATAAACATAGAGTTTTCTATAAATTACAATGCTCCATGAACTTTGCACACTGACTGATAACACTGTGGAGTTTTTATTCTGTAATCCCCTAGGGGCACACTTGCTTTAGAGTAAAATATACCAATGTTTAGATCACTTTTATTTTTCATTCAGACAGATCAAAAAACAACTCTGTGACTGGGTTAGCTGTAGACTGCCCCCGGGGGTATGATATTCCTGTTTGAAGTTCATTTGTTTGGGTGTGGAATATAGGTTTTAAGCACCTCCAAAGTTTCCTGAGAGGGCTGAGAAACTAAAGTGTTTGAGAAAAAAGAAACTATAAATGACCAAATGACTTTTAATATTAGAGTGGAAACTGTTGCACTCTTGTCCAGATTTAGATAAATATTTAAGTTTTTGCTTTTGATTTTAATGGAAATCAAGATACTGAATTAGGCTAAGATCAGTTTACAGCAATGTTCACTTTGCATTAAGTGATAAGATCACTTACAGGAATAAAACTTTTCTTCCTAAAACTCCACTTAATAAAGTATGAGCAATATCTTATATATAATTATTTGTCCAGGTTTTTTGAGTGCAAAATTTAGATGAAGGGAGACAGGCAAAGATTAAATGTGCAGGCTGGGGCCCACCAAAGACAAGCAAGAGCAGTGTGGCTATCAGCATTCCGTCTCTTCTTCCTCCTGGCTGGATGGTGAAAGGATTGCTTTACAGACAGGGTCAAGAAAAGAAAACAGAATATATAACTTGCATTTGTAGATGTCAGCTCTGACTCTCCATACATCATTGGGCATCCTGCAGATCAAACACTCCCTTTAGCTTCCACATCATGTGTCAACGTCAGTCTGTTTTACTTGTGTTGTAGCCTCACGTGCACTCAATGTACCCAACAAATAGTCAGCACACTCTCCCTGTCTTCACAGTCTTTGTATGCTTGTGTAAATACACAATACATGTTTTTCAAGTAGGTGTAACCAGCTAGAATGATCAATCACGAATATCAGTGCACCTATTCTATGTCCTTTGCTCTTCCAGGCACTAGGATTATGTTGCTGTCTCTAGTTCTGTGTTACATTTCATCCTGAGAGATATTCTGTATCTACACAGAGGAGCTTAAATACAGCCACTTCAAAGTGCAAAGGAAGCACCAAGTTGTAGAAAAGGCAGTTGAGGAGATAATCTTCAGATTCCGACCCACCAAATTTGCATCTTTTGTGCCTACACAGAGAAAAGCTTTTGTTTTTAAAGCTTACCCTTGCAGAAGTACCATGCGTGGAGGATTGTGTGGGTTGCATAAGCAACACGCTAGTGAAGCTTGATTTCCTCAGATGTGTGTTTCTGGTGCCTAGGAAAGGGAGCTCAGACCAAAGTTTTTCATGGGCTGCAGGTGTCACAACATTCTTGTGCTTTGTATATAGTAATTCATGAAACTGTGCTGCAGGTTCTTAGGGCTCTGATGGGGTTTCTATCTATTTTTCTGAATTTCATATTCTGAACCCACCAACCTGCTTGTCAAGTTGGTTGAAAAGTTGCTTGAAACTCCTTCAAAATTTGCAAGGAGGACCAGGCAGGCAAACTGATGCTTGCAGCATAGTCACGGATGGTATAATTTTTAGGAAAACAGTTTCAAAATACATATAAATTGTACATCACGTGTTCTATGATCTATCTACTCATAACAGCCCAAGAGAGAAAGCACTGGCTAAGGGGACACAAGAGCCCTCTGTGTGTCGTGGTTTTCTTTAGGGTGGTTCTGCATCTCATCTCCCCAACATATAGGTTCTAGCCCTGGCTCTTGGTGTAATTAGGACTCTCTGCCTCTGCTTCTAATTCTGGTGTTACGACATATCAGTGGAGATTTGCTCATTCTTCTCCTATTATGTCTCAAGTGTTTGGACAAGTAGCTCAATAACATCCTTTCTGCTTTAATTTGGCACTTTTCTTCCCCTCTACCTCCGCAGAGGGTGAAAAGTGTTTAATTCAGCCAGAAAAAGAATTTGTAAAGAAATTATAGTTGTGAAAGTTTCTTCAGAGAAATCTTTGAATTGCTGTGCATTGTTATTGTTGTCCCATTTCATCTGGGTGGCTTATATTTAAGTCATCAAAAGTCTACTAAATAATGTGTAAAGTAGGAAACAGCACTGAAAGCCAAGCATTACACAAAATTATACAGTGATGAGTGAATTCTGTTTACTTCACTGAGTTTTGGATCAAGTTTTATGGCAGAGAATAAAGAAGTGGATTAATCTCTTTTCCAATAAATACTAAAATTGTCACTCAGTAGCAATGGGCACACAAAGAGGGCTCCATCACTGTAACTGCTTCTACCTTACCGAAAAAGCAGTTATCTGCAAGCATTCATTAAACAATGTAGATATAAATCTATATGACAACACGTGATAGATGTAATCAGAATTACACTTCAGCGTTCAAGTTTTCTTAATTAAAAGCTGCTTTGTACCCACAGTGTATTACATGAAGCATCCGTGTCAGCTGATTATTTTCAAAAGAATGCATATGCAATATTACATTTTGGCACTACCTAAACCTTCATAAACTTGTAATGAAAAGAAGCAAACGTTATTTATCTTTAAAATCCAGACATTCAACTTGAATTTCCTCCTGGAAATTTTAATTAGCAATTTGAAAAATGCTAAGGCAAAATATCTGCTCCCAGTTGTCTGTTTAGATTAAATTAAATTATTTCTGAAAGTAATATAATTAAAATCCTTTTAGTTCTTAATCAATATTTTATTTACATTTATTTTCCTTTTAGTACTTGATTAGTTCTTTTGAGAAGGGTGGGATAGCTTATTTCCTGTTTATTACATACTCAGATGTATCTGCACTTTCACTAATAAGAAAACCTCTCTCAGTGCAGAAACACTGTAGAAATCATAAAATGAGATGTTTTTTCAGGTGGGCAACTGGAATTCTACTATGTCTGAACAGCAATTACATTAATAACTTTTTAGCTGATCTAAGTTCCTACAGGACAATATCCTTCGCTGGAGATCATGTAAATTATACCTTACACAAAGGCCTGATTCACTTAGTTTCACTTAAACTTCTGCAAAACCAAGTGAATAGGGAAAGTAAAAATTATCATTCTTATTTAGTTAAATTTTACACTCCAACTGACCCAAAGTAAAGACCTAAACTTGGGCTGAGCCAAGCCCTGAACCTACTAGAGCTCAACTGAGGTGTCCACAGAAATGTCCTCCAACAAACGTATTTAATGACTAATAGCACAACACAAAATATTATCTCTCTAATACATAAAGAAGCTGCTTGTACAAAAACAATATAAACAATGATTTAAAAGGCAAACATTCTCTTTTATGTATGATACATTTCTGGAGATTTGTGTTGGTAATTTCTTTTAATTTCTTCATAGCTTTTAAATCAACCTTAAACTGGGTTCTGCAAAATGTTGTGAACACTAGTTCCAGTTAGATCTAAATTGCGATAGAACATGGTTAGTTCTTCATAGGGATATATTTTAATATAATTTGGAAAGTTTTTTCAATTGACCTGGCTAACCATTATTTCCCTATGATGGTAGATTCTGTAGAGTTCTTTGGGGTCTATTGGTATATTGTCTTGGGGACAGGAGTTGTGGTAACAGCAATATAGATCTCTAACCATCTCTACACACCCTTTGAACCTAGCACATGACACTCCCAGTGTCACAAGAGTCTGGTAGATGACTGCAGACAAAGAGTCAGCTCTCTGTAGCTGATATGAGGAGCTGTGCCCAACATGCACGCTCTTGGAGGAGTAGGAAGGCAGAGTCTTCCCACCAGTGTGAGCTGAGGGCATCAGAAGCAGCAGAAAGTCAGGCAAGGTGCCACAGGTTTTATGTGTGGTGCTTAAGACTTGGCAGGTCTGTTAAGATCTATATCCTGGCAGACACCTTGTGTTTACATCTGGGGTTTGACATATTTATGTATACAGTGTGCGTATGCCTAAGCAATGAAAATTAGTCAGTCCAGTGTTTCACCAAAACTGAAACCCAAATAGAAATTTTGCAATGCAAAACAAATCCTTTACATTTATTTTAAATAGTTTCATTCATTTTTTTTTCTCTCCTGAGTCAGAACTGAAGTACAAAGATCAAAATGCTGACTAAAGAAAACGTTCTTCTGAGATCTCTGCATCTATTTTGTATAACCTGAGCCTGTTTTGCATAAGCAAGAATAATATATCTATTCCAGATAAACCTCCAAGTTGAAACTGTCAACCCTGAGTGTTTGTAATTAAGTATAGTCACTATTTAGCAGCGATATAAAAATGACTTGGTTTTTTTTCAGAATTCATACAGGTGCACATGTACTGTTGAAAATTACAAGTGCAAACTCTCTAGTACCTGTGTCGCATCTTTACTCACATATCAAATATAGTTTTTCATAGCCTAAAGTGACTTTTAAAACTAAACTTTGGACCTCAAACTTTAGGTTATGGGTTGAAAAAGTTCTGACAACAGCAGAAACATTTCAGCTCTCCTCCTGTCTAAGCAATCTGTCCAGTCTTTTCCATGCTGACATGTTCTAGATCCTCACCACTAGTGGACACTAATTCATTATGTTTCCCTCAGTGAGATAAATTATAGGTCTGAGTAGAAGAGTCCTGTTTACATGTGCTTGTAGAGTTCGTCTCTAGCAGACCCTTCCTGGACTCTTCTGTCAAGACAGAATTTCAACTACCCAAATTAATGAGCACTCTCCTGGTGACAGGCTGCTTCCAGGATGGTTGCACAAGGACCTACAATGTTGTTTTTTTTTTTTCACTGGATCCACCTTACTAGATGCTTTCATTTGTATAGCTCTACCTCATCCTGAGGTCTCTTCTAGTAGCAACAAAAGGGAGCCTAATCTGAACCTTTTTGAGATCAGAATTTCCTCCATGTAGGAAGAAAATAATACGTTATCTAAGTCTGAAGTAAATTTTGCAGTGAATTAGTTAAAATGCACTAGAATTCTCTATGGATAAACCATTTTATTCACTGTGAATGTAAGTAGTTTAATATTGTTTTGGGAACAAAGTATGCTAAATCAAATTAAAGCAGCTTTAATTCGAGATAATACATAAAGTTGCACTCAGTTTAAAGATAACCAATTTTAAAACTACTTCTTCAGGTATTGAGCAACAACTCTTCCAACATCCCTGCATGAATAAATTTTCAATAGCCTCTTTATTTGCCTTCTATTTCTGCTACTGCTCTTCTCACTGTATACCTGAACAGTCTGATTCTGGCTTAATTTTTGAACAGGCAATATTTCTGGTGGCTGTTTGGAAGGACTGTCTGCCTTTTTGATGTCCTTGCAGACAGAGTAATGATCATCAATGATCTTCTCTGCGAGTCAAATAAAGGTTGTCTCTTGTGGCTTCAGTGATGTTCTCACAGCATAGCCCTTGAGAAAACAGAAGAATTGCAGTCCATTAGAAAACAGCATCTATAACCCTTACATGCAAGATTTTTCAGCATAGTGAGTCGTTTTAGAAACCAACATTTTAAAAGCTGCCTAAGAAACAAGAGATGTTTGGCAAGTTTGATAAAACAGCTCTATGTAGAAGTGATTCTCAGATAGCGTGTGATGCATAGATAAGCAGTATTGCAATATAGCTTTTAAAATACAGTTGTACCTCACAGGATGCTACTTTCAAAAGCATGGAAAGCAAAGACATACAATGAGTTTGGGGTAAAATGTTTCTGCCAGCTCCTCCCAATTTCTTGTGCCATCCCAGTCAAGGAAAGAAATATCAACCAAGGTCTAGGAGTCTTCAGATAGATGTAGAAACAGGATCTGACAGATGGAATAAATGTGTGGACACGGACACACATACACATAAACCAGAGAGAAACTAAAGAAGAAATTGTGTGTTAATACAATGGCAACTGCCTGGGAAACATCCATTATTTCTTCCCATAGCCTGACTAAGATTCAGAAGACCTGACAACTCTTACATGAGACAGCAGGAAAATCAGATAAAACACAAAATCCTCCAAAAGGTCCAAATTTAATTTCATTTGTGTATAGTTTACTAGGAATACAATACAATTATATTAATTGAAACTGTTCCCATTTACAATAATATTAGAGAATTAGGAATGATGACCTCTACAGCCTTTCACTAAATTCTTTTTAGGTTCATGTCTTACTTCAAAGCTAATATGACTATCAACAGAAAATTAGTTAATTTAATAAACAATCATGTTACGGTTTTAAATAAAAAAATTGTGTCAGGACTTGGATAGCAATTTAATTTGCCAGTCACACTAATGCATTATTCTAAGTTAATTAAAAAGCTTTCATTTTTTTCTGCTAATGCTTTTCACTTGCGTTCTGACCATTTCCTGATGTTTCAATTAGTTTTGTTCACAGACACGTGTTATAATCAGCGTCAGGTTAAGATCAAGAGTTACTAAAATTTATGACACGGTTACTCAACCAACCCTTGAGCCTTGTTTAACTTCATATTTGAGATGACTTGATGTGTCTAAACAGATAGCTAATTCAGCTGCTGTTACATATGTGCTGCATGAATGTAATGACATTTATGGAACCAGTCAGAATTTTTTCAATGAAATATTTTCTGCCCAAACTGACATTATGCCAAAAGTGGAACATTTTGGAAACAAATACTGACTTTGATGAAGTTTTGACGGGATTATTTCTAAACTCTAGAATAGACTTCCTGGAACGTGAGGGTAAAAGATGGAAAACCTGAGTTTCCTGAGCCAAACACGAACACTTTGCCAAAATCCTACGTTGGCCAAAAGCTTTTGCACACTTGGATTTCATTCTAGAGTGATGCAAAAGGATTTTCAAAGCCAGAGAAAACCACATAAAATAGGAGGCTCCCAAACTTATCTTTAGATAATTGTTGGAATAGCCATCGTTGTACTGTAGGAGTATCTCTGGCTTTGTAATCTGCTCGTAATTTATACCTCTTCAGTTGTGCTGTGGTTATTTGGAAAACCCTAAAAAATTTTCTTGGAAATGGAATGAAGAGACTGTTTGGTGGAGGTTGCTGCACTGGATTTTGTGACGCTGAGGATGAATGGGAAGGAACTAGGTTCCTGAGAGAGGAACGCAGTGACAACCCAGGATGAGAGTCTGCAAAGGTGGACTGGGAATTCTTGTGATGAGGAGAATGAGTGGCTGTGGTCCTGTGGGGAATTAGGTAGTCAGTGCTTTGGAATATTCAATCAGACCCATTATTCCATCTTAAAATGCCTAAATACTTCTAATAAATCTCAGTCTAGGGGACAGAAACAGACATACTGCCGAAAGAAAGAATGAAGATGTCCTAAGATAAAGGCAGGAAGACTGAACCTGATTTGATAAAACAAGGGTGATGGATGATTCAGAGCAGGAAGGCTGATCAAGTCAAAATTGCTGAGGGACATATTTTAAGTGCAGGTTTATTTAAATGATTTGGAGAGAAGAGTTTGAAAGTTAGGGAAAACAGAGATGAGGATCTTACAGCAATGAAAGAAGACAGTGGAGATATGACAGCATATGACAGATGTGAGCATAGATGTCTTAACTGAAAAAGAACAGTTTAAGCACAGCCTGGAGAAACAACATGAATGTGTGAGAGTCAAAACACACAAAGATATTTCCTAGCTCAGAACCATGGAAATAAAAATAAGCTGGAAGAACAAGATACAGTAACCTGAATACTTGACTTTCTGCAGTCAATTTGCTGTTTCTTGCACATGTAAGGAAGGACTATGAAGACTCTAATCATTTCCCACTCACTTGCAACTGCAGGAAAAAAATAAATTGTGAAAATTTTCCTTAATATGCACCTTGCTTTGTATATGCCTGCACATAAGGAAGAGCTAGCCAGGTGCTCTCTCATTCAGTAGCTAAATTCAGTTTTCTCCTGGTGTGAATTAGTACTCGATGTTCAGTTCAAATGCCAACAATGATCTGATTTTCTGAAATGTAAAGCTCAAGATGTCTCAGAATAAACACAGTATCCTATGACTTACCACGAATCATATGTTTAACACAGTGCTGCCAAAGCACAAAGAAATTGCAAATGGTTTAGGTAATTTCAAATTACTTCTGGGGCAAGCACCCAATCTCAGAGGTCTGAAAATCGAGCTGTTTAAAATGAATTACCTTCCAAAAAATTATTTCATTTCAGCAAGCTGTACCAGTAGCATGCCAGCCTGAGATCTAATCTAGTGACAGCCTGTGGCCTATATACAGTAACAATAGCTCTTATGTTTAAAATTATTTTGTCTAGTTAATCTAGCTAACTGGGCTAAGAGCACAGGAAGGTATACCTGTGATTTTTAAAAGATTGCAAGTAGCTGTTTGACTGTATAATTATCACTCTGCTTGAACTGACATGACAAATGGTTTCTACATTTAACCAGCAAAAGAGTTCACATGCATTCTACCAAGACCTGCTTCCCCAGTCTTGAATTTAATTGGACATCAAATTCTGGCAGAAAATGTTAGAAGTTTCTTCGTCCTTCTCAGTGACTTCTCTCAGATCTAAGAAGTTATAAAGAGAAACACCTCCTTCTGCTTTTGCTCAGGTATTTTAGCTAATTGTCTAATTTACCATACATTAGCTTGAGCTCTTTTTATTTTTTTTTTTTTAATAGCTGAAAAATTGGTTGGAATATTTGACAGACACTGTTACAAGAATAATGACTAATAACTAATGATATGATGAACATATGTATATATATGCACACATTGCATGGGTAGAAAAAAGCCTGTTTCCAGCAGAAATTAGCGGTGTCTCAGCACTAACACACGAGGAGATCTTGTCCCTGATACAAAGAATATATAAAATACCATAGTATCAGTCTCCCTTCTTACCTCATGTATTTCTTCTGTTACTGTAAAATTGTCATCCTAGAAGGTTTTAGAAATTTATTATAATTTATCTTTCTGCTATCTCTTTTCTTTTTTTTCTTTCAGTCTTACCCAAAAAAACCCAAATTCCTTCTTTAAAGTGTATTAGAATTAAATAACCCAGTCTCAGCCCACTTAGGTTTTCATTTCAGAGAAAGGTGAAATAAATTAGTTTGGTCCTTCATAATATCTATTGATCTCCTGGACAGGTTTACAATACAATACAATTTCATTTATAGGGTATCATAATACTGACATCAACAAAATGACTTACAGTGAATTTTAAACACATTATCATAACATGTCCATTGATTAAATTAGAAAAATATCTTTGCTTTATTTCTTTCTTTAGAAATGCCTAACAAATAAAGATGAGGTTTATCCTGAAGAAAGGAATTCTAAATGACAGGATAACAATAAGACAACTCCAGTCCATCAATAAGCATCTGGAGGCAGCAGTTAACAGGTACAATCACCTTCCTGGGAGTTGTGATACAAAATGCTCCCAGTAAGTGTCATTCACTGTTGTCCTGCAGGTTGGGAAAACATATTTGTCACTATTATCCCACTATGCTCATCACTGCTGCCCCGTTGCCTCAAGTACTGTGTGCAATTCTGGGCTCTGCAATATAGGAAGGCTATAAAAATATTAGTATATGTCCAAAGGAGGAAAAAAAAAGGGTGAAAGGATGAGCAGCCATGACTATTGAGTGGCTGGGGATTCCAGGTTTGTTTAACTCTGAAGAAGGAGACAAATGCAGATGTTCATGTTAAACCACTAATATGATCAGGAAACAGAAGCAAGAAAATGAAATAGAAAATCTGATGCAGAGACTTCTAATTCAAAACATTTGTGTTAAACAAAATCAACCAAAGAATGACACCAATCTGTTTGTGAGAACACAGTGGTTGAGCAATTTCAAATCAATACGAACAACCTTGGTAATAGAAATGGTCAATCCAATTACATTCCAAATAATCAATGTTTTTGCCATAAAAAAACCACAAAAGACAGAGAATTAACTTACAGTAAGAGCACCACAAATGTCCACCACAAACATGAATGAAAAGGGAGTAAAATTACATATAAATGGAATATCTGTAATAAATATTCATATATGCCCAGATGACCAGCTAATGTGAGTTTGATTCTGTAAAGTTGTTCTGAATGGTGAATATCTTGCTGTATTGTTCAATATTTCTTTCATTCATCTGTGCTGTAGTAATTTTCTTCTTAAACATTGCAACATCTCATTTTTTGAGCTTTAACCCAAAGTCATTTGATTCTGGACAGGGGAGAAAGGAGATATTTAAATGTTGTTCTGCATGTGCTGATTGGTGTTTCTATGTCTGTTTCAAGAGTCCACTGAGTTCTGGAGTTATAAGTCACACTTCAGAATTTACCTTGAATACAGTGCAGACTTCTTGTCAGAATTTTACCAAAAGTGGATAACACACTATTTGTTCAGCACAGGAAGCACTGAAAAATAAGAGCATGATAAATTTTTATATATTTTGATGTCTTAAATAGCACCATAATTTTCCTCTTCTCTGAACTATAGCCATTACGAAAGATATCGGTCACAGTTTGAGTAAAATATTAATTTTCAAAGGCCAAAAATTCAATATAGACAGTTTAAGAATTAAACAACATTGAGTACTGTCTTTTCCACCCTTTTTGCAGTGGAATAAATGACCACAGAAGCTACAAGCAGTTGAGAAAGTAGCACTCTACTCTGCTATTAAAAATGATGGATAAAATGAGAACAGAACAGCAAAGCTGTCATTTGCAGATATTAAAAAGACAAGCATTTTTCTAGGCTAACTGGAAAAATCATTTGCTCATCTACTTATTCTGCTTAGATGTCAAAAAAATAAAAGCTTTATAGCATTTAACATTTTAATGATTCAGGAGAAATAGCAAACTTGGGTCTAGTCTTCCTCTCATTGAACATGATGAGGAATTTTGTCTTTAGATTTAAAGTAAGTGCATTTAGACCCTTGGTTTTAGAAGAAAGTAACAACTGAGGAGATGATAATTTAAATGTAGAGTGATGTGCCACAGTTCTCGTGAGGTGTAAATTTGGTATAAACAGTTTCATTTGGAGTCAATAGATCAATGTAGTTCCCTGCAAGCGAGGACTTGGCATCCAAAGACATTAAAATGTGTCCCAAGGCTTGGTCTAACAAAGCCTTTTTGCAGTTTTCTTAGCACAGGACAAACTGGGCAGTGTTCTGGGGAACTTATTAAGTGCAAGAAAGGCCACAGACTGCCACACAACACTGAGTTGATTAATGTTCACGTCGTAAAGATTAGCCAGTGCACTGCTTCAATAAAAAGCAATAGTTTCTTTCCTAGAGGGATTTTGTGCCATACAAGCAGCACTGCTGTCTTTGCCCTTACTGCTTGGTTGTCTGGGACATCATTTCTTAGATGTCTGTTGATCTAGATACCACTGAATGTGGCCCTGTCACTGTGCACTCCCAAATTCCTGAGATAATGACATTAAAAATGGTTGACCTTAAATACTTCTCCTCTCTTTTTCCTGTAATGGAAGTTAAGTAGTATCTGTGTTGGTAGCCCAAAAAAAAAAAAAAAAAAAAAAGCAAGGAGCTATTTGTAATCCTGACATTATTGTCTCAAATTTTGAGTTATGACTCTACCAGCCATGATGTTATCAAAGCACATGTAGCCACTGTCACTGCATCACTGTAGCTCTGCAATAGCATCTAGCATCTTCCTCAGCCAGATTCATTTTATACCGTATTTGTAGCTTTTTTGTTCCCCCAAGAGCAAACCTAATATTTCTACCTGCCCTTTAATCACTCCTGGTTCATATCAATCTGTGTCAAAGAACATTACAACAACAATATATAACACTAGGGAACGCTGATCTTATATGAACTGCAGCATAATACTTAACATATTAGATTCAATTTTTCAATTTAGCTATTCTCTGTCTGTTTTACTTGGCTTTAAACTAAACAAACCTCCAGTGCCAAATGCAGCAGTTAGAACTGACCACCTACAGCACAAGATTAAGGAAATGAAAAAACACTGTGTATTTGTTCTGAAGCTAAAAACCTCCTTCTCTCCAGCAAAGGAACTTCATTGATTATAAGCCACGCTGCTTTAAATTAAATAAAATGGAAATATAATGAGCTATGGTGGAGTGAGGTATAGTTTATTTAAAACGTTTCAATCACATAAACTCCAAGGGAGGGCACTGTTCTGCTAATAGAATTTTCCAGGCTTCTCCATGAAGTAAATCTGTAAACCTGGAAACTTTATTATAAAAGACAATACATGTAGTGAAAGGGAGAGAAGTTGATTTCAGTTCCTAAGGGACCATTTTCCTCCTTCAATTTTACCCTGTCTGCAAATAACATCTTCTTGACAATGTCACATCTTTTGGGGCTCTCTGAAGCAAAACCTTGGTTTGCCTTTGCAGTCAGAGCTCCAGAGGCTTCAGCCTGACCATGCATGCGGAAGACAGGAGCCACAATGTTTCAGTGTCACCCAGACTCTGAACTTTGTCAACATCTCTCTAACTACTGTAGCATGAAGCAAGAACATAGCTTCCTCTGCTTGCCCGGACACAAAAGGTGACCTGCACTGATGAGATTATTCTAACTCAGCTGAGTGTGCCCACTGAGAAATGGACATCAACAAATGAGAGAGAAGGTGATGATGACCTCCAGAGGCAGGTAGCCTTGCTACCTGTTTCTTAGAAAAGAAAGTACATACTTATTTCTGAGACTTGCCAGCTCACATTACTTCTAATGCTTACCCAACCATCTAAACCAAACAAAAATTAAGATGTGGATTAGTTCAGAAATGTAACAGAGAGTGATAACAACAATCCTGTCAGTCTTGGAGTCATAGAATCATTTTGGTTGGAAGAGACCTTTAAGATCATCAAGTTCAAGCCAATGCTGTCAGGTCAAATCAGCGTTATGAGTCATTAAGATGCTTTCTCAAGTACAGGTACAATCGGTTGGAAGATGTAATTGTCTAGTTAAAAAAGTGTATATAAACCTAAGATCTATTAAAGTCAAAGAAAAGAATTCCATTAGAGTTTGTGTGCTGGACAACATCAGTAACATAATGGCTGTTTCTCTGTGAGCTGTCTTCCATCCCCTCTGATTTGACCCCAATATTTAATATATCATTCGGTGTGGATTTCAGTGCTGTCCTTTATGTCCACTGAAGGATCTTGACTGAGGACTGTCCACAGCATTTAACTCCCTTTTCCCATTCATTTTAAAGCTGCTTGACTTGCACACTTTATATTACTACATACTTGTGTGAAATCCAAGAGGCCTGTTTAAGTTAAAAGTCAGCTTAGGGAAGAACAGAAGCATAGGAAAAGAAAAACATAGCACATATCCAGTGCATATTGAGTACCAGGAATCAGCAGGACACTGAGAAACATATAAAATGAATCTCAGAGTATTGGCATTTAGCCCAATTTTGAGCAATTTTGAATAAGCATTTTTCAACCCAATTTAAATGTCAGTTTTCTTCACAGAGCTCTTACGTCCACTGTAGTTCATGATGATGTAGTAGCATATTGGAAAACTACTGCTAAGTTTGCTCTTTGTTTCAGTGCATCAGGTCCACATATGGTATTTTGGAAGCTCAGGACACTTCAGTGAATTAGTGAGATATGGATGGATTGAAGAAAGAACTGTAAAATTAGGGAAAAGATGCTGTAGTAAAAGGCCCATAAAGCACTAGCAGATCCTGGTTTACCACGTCCTGCCTCAAGGTAAGCAAGTAAAAAAGCTGCATTCACTTAAATGACTCTCATGAATGAAAGCATCAAGATTTGCAACTCATTTTTGAGTGAATGAATAACAACAGACCTTTAAAGAGGTTTCAGAAAGAGGCCACACTACATTGTAGAGAGTGATATTAAGAAAGACAGAAAGAATCATGTTAAAATGAAGAAAGATCAAAAAAATTAAAACAGGCATTACTTGAAAGGCCATGGAGGTGAGTTATGTGTCAAGTCTTCCCAAGAGTCAGCCAAGAGTTACTACTCAGCGTATTCGGGAAAAACTTTTAAGTACCATTACCCTGTAATGGTAGAGAAAATTAAACTTTTGTCATTTTATGGTTAACACATTCCTAAACTGTTGGTTTTATTCAAGAAATGGTTCCTCTCAATATATTTTAGTAAACTCCACCCTAGCAGATTGATAATTGTGGCTTCAGTCCAACAAAGTATACATAAAAGTGAACCTGTGAGGAGTTGAATTGATTCTAGTGAAGTATAGATATGTTTAAGGTATTCATATGGTTAACAGCTTTGCTGGACTATGGCTTAGATGAACAACATCTCTATATCACCCTATCAGCCTGTCCAGCAACGTAATGGAGCCAGCAAAAAGTTAATGTGATTGTTAAGTCATTGGAAATAAGGCATGCACCAGTCTATGAAATGATCTGGTGGAAGCATTTGTCTGAAATTAGTTCTTACTTTTTCAAATTAGCTCATTTTTCTGAATCAGAGAGCTGACTCTCTGTGCAAAACCAGAGAAATTAAATAAAATGAACATACTGAGTTATTAATCAAATTAATAAGCGGCACCAAATTGTAGCTTAAAAGCACATCTGAAAGCAAAGAGGCTGTTCAAAGATCAAATGCAAAAGTTTATACGTTTTATTAATGACAGAAAAAAACATTATTATTCATGTATTTTATTAGTCCTGAATAATATCCTCCTAATTAAAATTAGCAGCTTCTGTATTTCTTGAATAACATTTTAGCAACAATAACGAAAACAATCCACATTTCCTGTAAATACTTTGCTGCACATTAGAAATAATTAGTAATCCATTTATTTAAATACCAGGCTTGTGTTACAGTAGTCAATGAAGCTTGTACTAAACAGCAAATTAGATTTCAAAAACTATGATCAGCACGCGGAGGCCTATATTGAAAAAATCAGAAAATCTTCTAGAGCTCAGCAGGTAAAATTATTCCTAAGTCTCTGTACAGCTTGGAACCTTTATCCTGGATGGGGCAGCAAGAGGTGGGTGCTGGCAGAATGCTGTAGGACCTACAACCATTTGAGGTGCTCAGCCAGGTTCGACCCTCACTCTGGTGAAAGGAACACGACGTCAACATTTGCAGAACCACCTTGGTGAACTAGGAGATTACATCCCATTTCAAAGCTCCTTGAGTCTTAAGGAAACCCCATGACACCTAGGCTAGAAAGGCCTAGATTTTTAGAAACAAAGCAAAAAATGCATAAAGAGTCAGATAAGTGTCTCAGTACTCTAAAATGCCCAGCTTGTGTGCACCAGTAGTTATGGTCTTAAGTAACTGTATGACATGGGTTATTTCATTTAATTTTTTCTTTTTTTTCCTCTCCTTTTAAGAACACAGTTCAGAGGCTGAAATCAATGGAAAACCTTTCTTTGTATTGGTGATTTTGAATGTTATTTGTGTAAAACAGTCACACCACCTCTGTCTGCAGACAGACAACTGAACACAAGCACCACACTTCATTTACACTTTGTACCTGAGTCAGAAGACAACTGGATGTCTCATTTGAGACCTTTTCTAATCTGCCCTGCACTAAACAAGATCAGAAGTGAAGTTTATCCCTTATCATTGCAAAGGCACCCCAAGGGCTTTGAGCCTTCTGGGACATAAGCTGTGCACAGGAGCATTATCAGTATGTCTTCAGGATTTTAAGAAAAAAAGTGAAAAAGGTAAAAGTTTACAGAGTTATTGTTTTTCTTCAAGTGATTAGATAGGGGCTTTGCAACAGAATTTCCTCTTACTATCACAGTAGTTTTGTTGTAACCATGATCCAGGGACACAAGGGAAGCAAGGTGGAGAGTATCTTTCACTAAACAAACAGAGCTGGAAAAATACCTGGCAAATACCTATTCAAATCTGAAAAGAGCAGCAAACCTCCAGCTAAGTAAAGCTTAAAAACAACTGGTCCAAATTTAATATAAGAAAGCTGAGTAATGACACAATTTATCATCTCTTCTCCTCCTTTCAGAGTACTATAGTCTATATTAAAACTGTAGTATTTGCAACAGGATGGAGGAAAAAAATCAGCCAAGAACTGTGGTGAGATAGCTAAAATGAAAGCAGAGAATATCAAAATATTCGATAAACTCAGTATCTCTACTTAATCCATGGAATTATTTCCTTTTTATCCAGTAAAAAAGATGTCTTTTTGCTTCCTAGGCTTTGTTCTGAGCATACTTTCTAAGTGTATCATGAGGACCAGGGCTGAGAATTTGGAGAGCAACTAACTTTCTTAGATGAATTAACGATTAGCTAACTCTCTTAGATTAACTAACACTTCTTGAGAAGACTTTTTTGGGGAGCTATAGTTTGTGGGTTTTTTGTTGTGCCTTTTTTTTTTTTTCCCACCTAATGGACACAAAATGAAATTTGCTGCAAATATTTTCAATCTTACCAAAGAAATCTATACTATTTTAGGTAGTGTTTATTAAAAACTAGATAAATAAATAAATATCAGGGCTTGGCCTTAAATTCAAGGAAGCTGTGTGAGAATAAACTGAAAAAAATAGTTTAATATTGAACTGAAATAATAGGATTGTGTGTGTGTGTGTGTGATACCAGCCATTTCAGGCTAATGTGAAGTTACCTACATTTTTCCTATCCCATTTCAAATAAGAAGTGTTCTTATTTTTCTTTTTTCCACAGAACATTTTAAAATTCCAACTAAGTGTCCTAGCTTAAAATAAGTATGTTAAAAAGTTGGTGTTTTCCTATGGCACAAAGATCTCAGTTTTGCTTAACTTTAAATTTGAATAATTAGACACTCATCAATCTATTGACTATTATTGAAGACGACTTAGGTCCTTAGCAACAGAAAGAATGTGATTTTCTTCCTATCCAGGCAATAGTAGGATAGATGGTATTTTCCTGTAAATATTTTCCAGTGATTAAGCTAGGATAATTAGGATGAGGCTTGCCAAAACCACCAACTGACTGGGTCTAGAAAACTATGTGGGGCAGAAGGCTAACAATTTGGGAAGTAAATAAAATATTTGTATTCATTAATTTGATGGAAATATAATGAAGATGTGGAAGAAAGTCTGGCTGGTGTAAAACCAAATAAAAGCCTTTATTCTGTTCAAGTTACTTAAATATTTTTTTCCCTATTTTATATTATAAACCTAACAATATTACACCCATTCATTTAGCCTCAAGCCAAGACACAGACAGACTCAGTCTCTCCATGTGTACAATAATGACAGAGTCAGTAATTTAGCCTAAGCAGAGTTACAGGTCAAGGATGTGTGAAAACGAAACCAAATTGTTTATGTCAGCCTCAGACATTAAGGAGGAAATTTTCTAAATGTCATCGCCAAAACAAAAATTAACCTCAGTTAACCTGAGATAACAATTATTCCCTTTGAATCATTCCCCTAAACACAGGTATCAAATGCCTTGTGAGTTCTGTTGGGGTGTCAAAGACATCTGGTTCGGCTATGGAGGGCAGATGAGGTGCCCTGCAGCACCTCAAATGGCTTAGATGGTCTATGCTAGGCAACTAGAACAGACATTTAATTGAAAAAAAACATTTACCAGGGTGTCTCTATAATTAGTAGCAGGAGATATTCATCTTCAGCAAGATGAACATCTCTCAGAGGTACCATTCTTTCTCTACTGACTCCAAAGAGATCCTTGGCCAACTGTGCTCCTGAAGAAGATTCAGAATTTAGGCAGTGATTTTTTTGCACGTGGTTTTTTAATATTTTTTCAGAAAGAGTATCCTGGCCAGGCTTAGGCAAAAAAGAGCAGTGGGGTTTATTGCTTTTTTGTTTATTCAATAATCTTATGTTTTTTTATTAGTTTTGTTCTCTAAATTAGAGGATTTATTTAAATGATAAAAAAATGGTAAGCATATGTGAAAAAAAAATAGCATTTGTTATGTCTTCATCAGAAGACAAATCCACAGTACACTTTGGAAAGACTTTATTCTCGGTAACAAGGTGTCAGATTTAGCCTAGAGAGCTCCAGATTTGGAACAGCAAACCAAACGTAAAGGTGATGTTGAAGCACCTTTAAGTAAGAACTACATTCTAATTCATGAAGAAAAAGCCTTTAGAGGAATTGCAGCTGTACTGTAGTGAAATCAGTTGTGGCTGCTTAGGACTTTTCACAGTCAGAACATATCTGATCACTTTTATACAGTAATGATGGCCAGTTCAGGATGTAGGTCCTCTGCCCTAATTTATCAAAATATCTCCTTGTGATGAAACACACACTTAACATGGGTATTTTCTCTTCTGAGGTCTGCTGTCTTGATAGGATCCAATTAAAATCACACACTATTTTGCTTTTTATTGTGGTTTTCAGAGTCCTGTGTGGTCCTTGTCCTCAGGCATCCCTAATTCTGATACCAGCATTTCAGTGTTGACCTTGAATGAGAGCTTTAAAGATGCCTTCCAGAAAGACCTCCCAAGAACCTTTTGCCTACACCTTCCTCCAAGCCTTATGGCACAGAGGAAATTTCGTAAGTACAGGTCTGTTCCTCATTACTTCAGAAAATTTCTCTCACCTGGTGCTCCCCCTTTAAATGTTGCCCTTGTTTGTATTTTCCATCATGCCATACACTGACCCAACATTTGATCTCTCCCTAGTGTCTCATCTGCATTTTGAAATTTCCTGTGTCATCTCTAAAACAGGTAAAAGATGTAGGCTTCCAAAAGAGCATGTGTTTCTCAAAGATCTCTTTCAAGTCTAAACTGTCTGTTCTGAAATGAGTACATGTGAGTGTTCAGAATTTAGTTATAAATATTGAAATCATCAATTTCTGAAATCAGAGAGAAACCAGAGAGGTTCTCTACTGTCAACAGCTCTTCCTGACAGGTTTGTTGACAGGTGAACACATGAACACACTTTCACAGGAGCTGTAAAAGTGCTCAAAAACTTTGCAACTCAAGTATGTATCTTAGAAATATTTAAGACTTTCTCCTCTCATATGATATGCTCTTAAACTTATAAGCATGAATGTGACAAAAGGAATAGAGAGGCATCTGGTGGAAAGAGGGACCTTCAGCATTAATGTGGTTGGGTTTTGGATGTTACCACACCAAATTAAGTGGGAGATTCATTGCTCAATTCATTCAACATGAATCTCTGGATTCTAATGATCTTTTTCCATATCTTTTTAGGCAAGCTCTTTCATGTGCAGCATGTTGACAGACAGTCACTTCCTTTAACCTCAGTGTTCAGGCCTCCCCTGAAGGTCAAAGAAAATTTCTAAGTGAAGGGAACCATGGGGGGATTAGCTTGTTAAATTTATTGCTAACAAAATTAAAGAAAGACCCCAAGGAAAACTTCAGACCTAAGGCTACATTTTTCAGTTTGGGATCTCCTTGTAACCACATTGAGTTTGTTATAAGAGAAAAGCCACCAGCCACTTAAAACATAATCGATCTGAACAGCTAAAAGGTTATTCCATATCATCTAGGTACATCATGAATCTGAATGGCCCAAAGCCAGCTTCTCTTGTCGCACAGTATGACAGATGGTGAAGCCAGGTCCCCTTGTTTTCTCTTTG
This sequence comes from Merops nubicus, assembly GCF_000691845.1. NCBI lineage: Eukaryota > Metazoa > Chordata > Aves > Coraciiformes > Meropidae > Merops > Merops nubicus. The sequence goes on along the minus strand of NW_008630009.1, from coordinate 76,463 downwards.
CTTTTCTCTCTAGCCATGATTTTTCCATGCGAAGGAAAGAGCTGAAGAATGCAACTGTCATATAATGTGGAGAGAAGGCAGAGGATGGTATTTCTTCTGGACCAGAGTGTCGGAACTTCAAAGAATGAAATACTCCCACAGAATCATGTAGTCTGTCTGCACACTTCACATTTTCCCTTTGGCCTTGGAGGAGAAAAGTTGTCATTACATTTATGGTTTGTTACACATAAAATAGTTTTTATTTCCACTTATGCAATTTATATTAGGTTTGTAAACAGATACATCTGAGCAACACACAGTAACCTGAGGGACCCAGGGGTACAGTGACTCATTTAACAAGTAATTACCTCATAAAGATTAGGGAAATAAACTGTACTTGCCAAAGTTATTGCTGGAGAAAATATTCTGTTTTGGGTTTCTTTGAATACCTTTATTTTAAACCCCAAAAAACATCACCAGTATTTGATAGAAAGCATTACAAGACAACGAGAGCAGGCTTAAAGGATACAAGTGCTGAAGAAACTTTCTAAAGGTTTCAATTTGTGATGTCTATCTAACCATGGGATTTGGTTTTGTTTGGTTTTGTTGGTTTTTTGTTTGTTTGTTTTTGTTTGTTTGTGTTTTTTTTTTTTTGTAGGAATAACATAACTTTCATGTTGTCTGTTTCGTATTTCACTCATTCTGCTGCTTTCTCTTTATTCACAGCACAGTATCAAGAAAGGTCAGATAGATGCATGACCTTACTATCTATTCCTATTGATAGGAAATTACTATTTCTGTCAGCTCATAGAAACTGTTTCCTACAAGATGCGTGTGTTACCTTTATACCTGCTCTAGAATCAGTAATTTATCTCCTTTTCTTCATAGAAGTGAAGGACAAATTGACTGACACATTTGGGGCAGAACTGGACATGGGAGTAACAAGATTCCGGAAGATCAAGTGCCAGAGTGAGCTGGCAAAAAGGTACCATGACTTAATTCTTTAGTTAGCTGTAAAGCAAAACTGCTGAAGTCTGAATATCATAAAGCTCTTAGTAAAACATGTCTGAAGTTGATTCCTTTTGTTTCTTGTTGAGCTCATTCCTCAAGGCTAATCTGCATCTCTAATTGTTTTATATGCTTCAAAAATTATTTACTTTCTCTTTTTTTCCCTACCATTGTATAAAACACAGGAGAGATCACATGATACCAAGATAGTTTTTGTTGTTCACTGAACAAATATTTGACATAAACTTGTTCCAGAGGACAAAAATCTGCTTCTTAAAAACCCAATCCTGGTAAACTCACTTTGGCTCACATAGAATCATGCTATTAAGTGACACTTATCCATCTGAACCATGAGGAAGACTGTTCTGGACTTGTCTACCCTGTACTATTGTCAGTGAGATGTTAGAAGGAACCATCCCTCTCTAATTAAAGAACAGGATATTACACATATTGATAGGGTGTGGGGCCAGTTCCATAGTTTTGGTGGTAAAGTTACATATCCATCTTAATGGAAGCAACATGTTTTGCAAAGAAGTTAAGGAATCTGTCCTTTTCAGACCAACTGCCTGTGTTAGTCTGTTAATTCTTCTCCCCAAAGGCACAGGCTTTTCAGATGGTTTGAGTTTTTTTGTCCCAACTATCACAGGGAGTCTTTGTTTTATTTTTTTCAACCCTGTTACAATCATATATATGTGAAGCACCTCTGTGTGCTCAGAGTTTACAAGAGATAAAATTAATGCCAGGGAATATTCTGTAGTAAAGCAGCCATACAACAGCAGGCAAAGGAAATAAAGTTGGAAAGAGACTATTTTTGGTTTCATGCCATTCCTATGAAGACTGTATTTTATATTTTTTATATATACACCTTTATAAGACTCTGGTACATGAGATAAGTTTATAGCTAATAGTCACAGAAAGACATGGATAAGGTGGGAATAAAAGACTGTACAAATACAAAACAACTTAAAACTGAACCCAGAAGGAAAAGCACAGTTCAAGGAAGTCTTTAAGGCCAGGCTGGATGAGGCTCTGGGCAGCCTGATCTAGTGGGAGGTGTTCCTGCTCATGGCAGAGGGGTTGGAACTGGGTGATCCTTGTGGTCCCTTCCAACCCTGAAAGATTCTGATCTGTTTTAGCCCTCATGGCTCAATGGTTGGACTTGATGATCTTGGAGGTCCCTTCCAACTTAAAGGATTCTATGATTCTATGAAGTCATTTCCACTGTGCTTTGCTCCCTTCTGAGAGGAATCTGGTTTTGAATGTGGGTGAGACAGTCTAAGACTGGGACTTTTGTCTGCTAATGCCTTCTAATTTGCCCATTAGTGAAGGTGAATTAACCTAAACCTGTTTAATCTCAGATGAAATGCATGATCTTTGTAATGATATGATCCAAAACAAAAGGATTACAGTCTGTGAATGTTGCAGCCCTACAAGATGTGATAGAACACCCTGTAATGTAGACTTGAGGAGAAGCTATTGCTCTTAATCCATGTACAACATATTATTTTTTCTTCTTTACATTCCTTCAGCTTTTTTTATAGTGATGCCATGTTAATCTGCTGAAGGTCAGGAAACTGATGTAATAAAGCAAGAGTTCTTAAGAATTTTGTCATGTCATTCCAGGCCCACAGATAAATGAACATTAGCTGTAGATAAAGATACTTACCAGTTCATCAAATTCCTTCACGTGTTTGGTATTTTATCTTGGATTATGTATTATTTAGTTCAATATATTATAATTTATTAATCTGTAATAGTTTCCATATATTTGTACATTAAATACAGGAGTGGATGTATTCTGAAGCACAACTCTCACTCTGTGCAACTTCCCTACGATTGCCCATGATATAGGTAATCATGATTTATTATGATGGGTAGTAATTTCTCTAAAATGAATCCTAATTTATCAAGAAGTAAAATTTGAATTTGTGTCTGTAAGAATTGTTTGGGTTTTTCTTTTCTCTGTGTCTCATTTGTAACTTTTCTTTATAGCTTGGGTGTTCCATGACTCAGAGAAGCACTAGAGCACAGATATGTTGACAGATTTGCTTTTTGTCATTTCATTTAAATTGAATCCATTTTCTAGACCTCTAGATAATACATTGCTAAGACATATCTTTCCATTTTTAAATACTTCCTGCTTTTTTTTCAGTTGTGGAAGAATCACTTGTTTCACTGCATTCTTAAAAACATATACATTGTAGCTAAACTGAAAACCAAAACCAAGAATAAATAACAACAGCAATAAAAAATAAGGGGGGCAAAAGCTTTTATTTTAGAAATTATGTTAGGGCAACTAATTGGTTTTACTTTTTTAATTAAGCTCGGTGCAAATATCACAATCAGTTAAAATAGATGCCATTATTCTAAATGTAAGAACAAATAAATCATTCTTTCTGTACCTTACACTACTAAGAATTTAATTTATTCAACTGAACAGTAGTTAAGTTAATGATGTATTTCCATACGAATTTCTAGACTGGATGAAGAATCAGCTTTATAGTTCATTTTCCTGAAGCTGAATAATTTCTTTTTTTGTCTACATAGCTGAAATATTGGACTGTTTTTTAAAAGCACTGAGAGAACTAATAGCCGAGATAATGAAGAGTGGACAGATTTACACATCCTTTCTTCCCTGACTGCTTCTGCTCTTCAGGGGAATATTTGTCACACCATCATTCAGAAAACCTCCTGAATCCCACATTTCCTGACATGACTACAAGGAGACCTGGGTCCTCTGTCTGTCTCCCACTTTGTTTCTCCAAAATACTTTTGTTTACTGGTTTTACCCAGGAATTTAGGAATGCTATATACTGCTGCAAATCTTATTTGATAAAAAGACCGAAATAGGGGTAAAAGTCTCACAACTATGATGAGAAATATAAAAGCAACGACAGAGAGTTTAAGAGATAATCAGAACGATTTTTCACCCCTACTAATTAGTAATATATCCTGAATTGTTTAAGGAAGAAAGTAATTAAGGATTGTATTTTACTTTTGGTCTTCACTCAGCTTTGTAACTTTTGCTTTTAAGTATTTTGAGACATGAAATGAATGGTTGCAAAGGTGTTGTGATAAAAGCTCTGAACAGATTCTGATTTCTTGACAGGGAGCACAAGATATCTCGTGGGAGTATTAAAAGGAAATGGGAAGCAAGTTGTGAAAGAATTTTGCTCGTCTAAAAGAAGGGACAGTCACAACAGTTCACATACATATACAGCAGTCTGCTTCAGTGGAGAAGATAATGTATGGTTTTCTCTGTACTGGGAATGGGATAAAAAATATTGAGCACTTCAATATAAGAGATGCCAGCTAGCCTGGGAAAATATTTCATCTGAAAGCCTAATAGATATTCAACTACATTAAAGGAGTTCTTAAAGTGATGATGGGACCACAAGAAGTTGGGCAAATGTGTCAGAAATATGGAGACTGTCAGGCATTCGTAGAGTTTATCTTGTCTGTAGCCTAGAGATGAACTGGATAAACCCCCCAAGCCCTTTCTATACTCATAGCCTAAGCCTTGAAATTGATCTTGCTGGTAAAATGTAATATAAGGACCTAGGATCTAGCTGTAGCCTAATTTCCTTCCCAAGTACCACTACACTAAAAACTAGAGGTTTATTGGATTACCGAAATATTGATTAAATTTATTTTAATGCTCTAATTTCATGAGGGCCTGATTCATAATAGTATAGACAAGACTAGATTTCACTTTCCTTCAAAAAATACAGGGGGAAGGAAAGAATTTGTCTTTGACTCTCAATGAGAAGGCTAATTAAAAAAATCAGTGTTTTTCCATTCAGATCTCTGAAAGATGATTTATTGTGATTATTTTTCAGTTCTCTGTGCATTTGATACAGGAAAATCTTACAGCTTTTCACAGAAGTGATGTCTAAATATATTGCAAAATTAGTTGTTGTTCCAGCTGTCCAGTTCCAGTGCTGGTTCAGAGCCAAAGCTACTGCACAAACCTCAGCTTTCAAAATCATATTTAGCTGGAGTGGATTTGACTTCAGAGAAGCTATATATGAACAAGTCAGTACGCACAACTTATTAGCAGACAAAAATAGCTGAACTTAGATGATGCAGATGCTATTTGTGGAAAATTAAGTTACATTAGTAGCTCGTCTGAGAGCAGATATTTTCTGTATCTCATTTTGCCTTGAGAGAAGCAAGGCTGGCTGACTTTTATGGGCAAAGAAAGGCAGGGTGAGGTTCAGTAATGGCACAATAGCAGAATGTACATCTCATCCAGTAAAAGAAACCTCAATGGTCACATAATTAATCCTTGATTAGAGATCTTTCTAACGAAAAAGTAATATATTGTGATAGCAGTTAACAATTCTAAAAGGAGTGGTATCTGTTGTTCTGGGCACAACCTGTGAAAGTTTGTTTCTTTGTTTCTTTGTTTGTTTTAAATTATCTGAATCTTGAAGAGTTTAGTGTCTGAGGAAACTCCGAATGTTTGAAGACATCCCTAATAGCATCTATTGTCTTTTGGCCACTGTCCACATTCTTCCTTTGTAACTAGCAGGATTGCTCCTACATGAACTTTGCAAACGGACAATGTTTTTCAAGACTGACACCTAAAAAATGCAAACAAAAAAATAAATTACAAGAGTGCAACATTTCAACCCAAAATATCTAAGGTAGATATGCAGTTTTGTTATAGAACTTATTTCTGGTGAAACATCACATTAAAGGCCAGCTGCTTCTGAGCAAATTCTAACTCCTTTTCAGGGGTGACAAAAGCTGTGAGCCTGCTAAAGCAACCTGGGCTGCTCAGTATATTTGCTTCCATTTTACTCCTTGTAGCAGTTTTTCAGAGAACACACTGCAGACAGACATCTGAGGGTTTTTTTTTCCTCACAGAATACACCAGAGCTGAACAGCTGAGAAGAGGAAGAGTTAAAGGTTGACTTCAATGGGAATGTTCCCTCACAAAGGTGAAGATTTGACCCAGAAAGGTTTGAGTGTGTTTCTGAACAAACTGAATTATCTTCTGTGCTTCTCAAACATGGGTTGCTTAGGAAAAGTGCAAAAGTTTAGCTCCCAAACCACATCTTTGAGTGAAACTCTTTTATGTTATTCCTTACAAAAAGCCCTTTTATTTTACTTCAGAAGTGCAGTGAAATGTTAAACTCTAAATAAAAACTGTCTTTAACCCTGCATTCTGTAAAAGTAGTGTAATATCCCTGGCAGTTACAGTTTAGATTTCTATTAATTAGAAATTTACCTCTTTTCATGCAACTCTTTCAATTCCTTTTGCATTTGCACCTTTTCTTGCACAGGAAGAATGCATGTTTTCTAAGCAAATGCTTTACAATTTGGGTCTTATAATTTTATTACAGAGTATTTGTATTGAACACAAATACCAGAATCTAAATGAGGATGCAAACATTTTGGTCATGAATAATGAAGATCTGTTTCTTCTACCAAAGCTAAACTGTTTTTATCCTGGCTCTGTAATATTTTTATCTATGAAAATAGAATTTTTATCATTCTGAAATGTCCTGGCCCTATAATGCTCTTACCTATGAAAATATAATTTTCATCATTCTGAAATGTGTTTAACCTACTTAAGTTATCATAGCTTGTCTGGGATTATTTCATCATTATAGTTTATTTAGAGCAGCACTTAAAAATAGTTTTTACAATTATTGACATATTTGTAATATTTAGACATATTTTAGAACAAATTCTCTATTTTATTCTGATGTAAACTGTTCACTAATTTTAACTTCACTGCTGTGATTTCTCATCTTTTACAAATATTTCCTCTGAAAATTTTATACAGCAAATTAGAAAACAATTTTTGCCTATCCAATGCTAATATGACACTGTCTTATATTGATATTAGAACATTGTGGTTTAAATTGGTTTGATGTATTGATTAAATTCAATATTGACAAATTAAATAGTTAATAACTATTTATCCAAATAGAAAAATAGCCAACATGCTTGTCATTTTTTCATGTTGTAGTATTTAAATACTTTTCAGTACAGTTCAGTATATTCTTGTTAATAATTAAATGCATCTTATAACTGATTAAATGTGACCAGTTCCAAGAAGAAGAAACATGGAGTGACACGTTGTAAGAAATGGGCTCATAACATTAAAATGTGGGAAATAATTTTTGAAAAGTCTGAATCTAGACTTGTGCTTTATAAATCACAACCCAGAAGTAACTGGGGATTCAGCCAGATCTCATTAATTGCACAGGAACAGAAACTATAAAGACTGAAATTTATGTAAAACTGGTTCACTGGTCTATTCTTTTATGGGAACTATTTGGAATCAGTCTGTATCTGCAACTCTTCCATGGGAAATGAGTCGAAGAGCTACAGCAGGTGCTTTAAAACAGTAAGGGATTTCTTATGAAGCCCAGTGGACTGATGACTCACCAGTTTAATTATGGCCTACTCTTCCATCATAAAAGCAGGACAATCATTTGTGAAAGGCTCTTGTTGAGTAAATTAGCTTGAACAGAAAATCCTTGATAAGGGAAAAAAAAAGATACCCATATTTTATTTTAAGGAGTATAGGATTTATAGAGAATATCTAGAGACTACCACAGTGATTAGTGTTGTCTGAGTATCCCCAGAGTAACTGGATGGACCAGCAGTAACTGCTGAGGTTTTTTTTGTGTGCGTGCCGTCTGGCTTTTCCTTATTATGAATTTCTGACTCATTCTTTTCAGTTCAGCCATTTGATTTATTCCTAAGTTTTTATTTATATATATATATATATCCCAAACAGATATTACCACGGTTCATGCTGTTTCAGTATGATTGGAGTGGTTCTGTTGATCAGGGATTTATTTAAAAAGAAATAACTAAAATTACAGTTGCTATTTCTTAATGTCATGAATCCCTTTTATAGCAAGGGAACAGCATATGCCTGGGAAATAGGGCAGGCTTTGTAAAATAGTGAGCTACCTCCTATTGCTGGTTAACGGGCATTTTACTATTTATTTGGAAAACCACAAACTACCACCCCAGAAAACAGGAAATAAGATCTTCCATATCCCCTGCATCTCTGCTATGAGCAACACATCCTCAGATCTGCTGAGAGATGTAGAGGAGGATTGTCTCAGGTTTAATCATAATACCTTGGGCTGCAACAAACAGCACCTCCCAGAATCCCCCCAGAGGAATGTAATTATGTGTCAGTCTTGATAGCATCATCCACTTCTCATGACTCTTTTCCATTTGGCTTTCTGGAGACTAGAAAAGATGCCATCTATGGTAATGTTCCTCTTTTCTCAGCTGCAGCTATCTGTAGTGACCGCACCAGCAAGACCCCTGGAAATGGGTGTGTTTTATCTCGAAAAAGAAAGCAAGTGGGAGGGCCTCAGGGCCTGGATATTTAGGAACCTATTTGTTCAAAACACAACACACCATCCTAACAAGTGATAAAAAGCCAGGGAATCATGGTAGCTGAACCAGAAACACCCCACTCATTGCAATATTTATCACAAAATTGTAGTTTCCAGTGACAACTCATGAAAGTGAAGATGGCTCTGGTACTTAGGGTATGGTAGATGACAACCATTAGGCCAAATGGTTCTTTTCATAGATAGGTGGGTCATGTAGCCCAGCTCTCTGACTCTCTTCATTTTCTAGGTTTGTTGGTTTCATTTGACTGCTCTAATCTGAAATCATCAACCTTATTTTGCTTGTGCCTGTCACATCACCAGCATAATGCATCTTCTTGATAAAAGGTAAACTTTCAGTATCTGGAGGGTAAAGGAAATAAAAAAGACTCATAGCCAATATAAATCAAGAAAAAAAGGAGAAAAGGAAGCCACTTAGAAGAGTATTGTCATTGATTGACTGTAATTTTAAAGGGTCTTTCTTACAATGGACAAATTCCTCAAGTGTTCATTAACTAATGGAATTACAGTGGCAGACTCTTGCTGTCTCCACAAAACATCAGGTTAAAAAGTGCAAAGGAATAATGGGCTTTTCTTTATCATGGATCAGTGTCCTCACTGTCTGGAGCTCATGCAGAGACACCAAAAAGGATCAGGGAGTTTTCACTGTTGAAATTTATGTTTATGCTTTCCTCTACCTCAGTACCAGCACACACGTGTACTAGGAAACTAGATGGGGGAAAGAAATAAGCAAGTCGAGAAGAAAATTCCCCTTCTGAAATTCTCTATAGAAAAAAAGAATTTCCTGCTCAAAGCATCAAATGAAACTGAACTCAGAGGGTTAAACAATAGAAGAACAGCACCTGGGCTTTAATATATTCAATTACCCAGAAAACAAAATCAATTTTGTTTTTGTTAATAGCACTGAAATATGCATTACACTATTTTAATTAAAGCAGTCTATTACGCTTGCCATTCAGCTCATTCCTGCATATTCCCTTAGGGCAGTAGTCATGTACTGTGATAAAACATAATGAAAATAATTTATAAAGGAAACAATACAATAAATCAATCTAATGCCTAATGAACCTGCATTACAAGAATGGATACTTTTTTTTCTTTTCTAGAATATGTAGTGCTTTCTCCTCAAATGATTGGAAGAATGCCCTGCGGCACATAAAATATAGCACCTTGCTCCATCTCAGCATGCTTTCAAAGAACTGCAACTTGCAATTTAAGCAAATCTTGGCAAAACAAATAGAAATGCCTTTAATTTGCACTAGCTTTCTGATTTTTCTGTTATTTTATCTTTAGTCAGATTCATCTACCTCACAGGGACACCTGTAAAGGCTACAGGGATTCAACTCATCTGCATACTTCAGCAGTCAGCTCTTTGTTGTCTGTATTCCAGGTAGACCTTAATTTTTTAGCTAAGATCAGGGCAGTTTGGGGCTGTGAGCTCTTCAAATACGAAACAAAACCAGGCTTTTCCCTGAAGATCTCACAGTGCCAATAGGCAAAAAGAAACATTAAAGGTGAAAGAGAGAGATTATTAACACTTTAATTCCAGTGGAAAGGAGAAGGGTACTGACTAGTGCTGAGGTATTCTGAACGATTCAGGATCCCAGCCCTAAGTGGCCACAAATGTACTGGAAGGACTAGAATTTGTCAATGGCCATGCAGAAATTCCATGTCTGTGTCCAATCCTTCCATCCTCTGGATGTTGGTCCTATTAAAAGAATCTTTTATATGTTATTTCTTCAAGGTTAAGTTCTATTTCAATGTTATTTTCTAGTATACAAAAGTGACGATTCCTGCAGTTGTGAACTTATTCTGTGAGAATTTTCAGCTCTCCATCATAAATATGAACAAAAATTGCAAGAAAACTCTATTGCCATTAATTACTTTTCTCTATATATAAACGGAGAAATTTTTTTTCACATTCACCTAATGAGTGGATTTGTGACTTACCTTTACCTGAAAGAAAGAACTTCACCTACCACAGCTAAATAAGCTGAACTCAGTTATTGTTCTTGTAGCCCACCAGTAAGCTGGGAGCAGAGGAAAAACAGCCTGGAGGTAATGAGAGGCAAAGGAAGAGTTCAGCAAATTTTCTCTGGGTGTGGTGCTTCCTTTTTATTATTGAAGGGATGGAGTGGCTTGTGTACCATTTAAGCTAACTAAAATGTGATCATTTGTTTGCTTAGATCTTCCCCTTCTTTCCATTAAAAAAACAAAACAAAACAACACAACACCAAAACAAAGAAACAAGAGCACCAAAATGCTTTTCAGAAAGGTCAGCTAAATATCCCTTGCAGACAGCTGAACTGGGCCAAGAGGGGGAAAAAAATAATCTCCCAATGGTATTTCCTGAAGTGCTATAACCAAGCCTTTAATAATATATCTTCAGTCCCAGTGTAATAATTCAGAAATACAATTTATTGCTTTTGTTATTTAGTATTGTTTTTCTGAGGAAAAAAAATAGAGAAAAAAGAATGGCTCAAGACAAGTACTATCAAATGCTTAAAGGCTGTTAGGGAGCAGTGCCAGAACTGTTAGCAGTTTGGTTTTTGTCCCCTCTCACACAACCACAAAATTGCTCTGGAGCACAACAGGAAAATCTAGGACAAGCTGCTGGAGCAGAGTTGCAAGAGCCACTCTGAAAGATTTCAGAGAGACACCCAGAGGAGCAGTGCAGGAATTGTTTCAGAGGGTATCAGCTGGTCAGAGCTGGGTCAGCTCACAAAACCCTGTATGAAATGGATCGACCATCCTTGCCCCACAGTGGGGCAGCAGCTAACATCAGCTACTCCATAACAGCTTGTCTTTGAGAAACAACATCTCCTGCATGGCCAATTTACTGTTGCCAGCCATATAACTGCTGTTCCAGGTAGCTGTTAATTGTTTCAGAGGGTATCAGCTGGTCAGAGCTGGGTCAGCTCACAAAACCCTGTATGAAATGGATCGACCATCCTTGCCCCACAGTGGGGCAGCAGCTAACATCAGCTACTCCATAACAGCTTGTCTTTGAGAAACAACATCTCCTGCATGGCCAATTTACTGTTGCCAGCCATATAACTGCTGTTCCAGGTAGCTGTTGGAAACTCATCCTTTAATTTGGGAGAGAAGATATAATAGCTTTGGAAGCCTGCTGACACAATGGCATTAAATGTGTCTGAAGAAGTCCAAGTAGGTTACCAGCAGCCGTAGGCAGATTAAAAAGGCAGGCTGACCATTCTATAGTTCTAAAAACTGTTTCTTATAATTTTTATATTCATTCATATTTTATCTTTTCCTTAAATTTTTATTCCTTTTGCTAAAAGAACCGAAAACCTTTTGCTGAACTAGGTGAGCAAGAGTGAAATGGTCAGATAAAGCTTCTACAGCCTGATAGGTGTCAGAAATAATGTGCCTTTTTCTCCTTCCTTATATTATTACCTCTACCATATGTGACTTTTTCCTAGGTGAATAATTATTTTTGCCTGAGAGAAACCTCCTTGAAAAGTGTACGAAAAACTGTCCTAAATAGAAGTAAGTGATTGCAACTCTTATTCTTGCCAGGAATTCTCCCCTCCTCCAGCCCACTGTTTTCTGATTGCATCAATGTTTTGAATATGGAAATCAGTGACTGCTCCCCTTTAAATAGCACCATAATAACACAAAAGAAAAAAAGTCAACCATTCCATGCAGATTTGAGACTCATTTACAGACAGATCTTATCTTCCTAATTAAACTAAGTAGAAGGCATTGAATGTCAGGTTTTTTCCTTTTTCATGGAGAATATAGTTATTTTAGATAGAATGGAAATGGATAAGAATATAAAACCTTCAGGCTCACAGAGAAGGGAAAAAAAATTGTCTCCAAAACTATACTTCTTAAAGGTTCTCTTTACTCCACAATTACTGTTTGGGTGTTTTGCTCACCTTTCTTTCACTTTTCTTGCAATCCTTAGTCAACAAGACACTATTTGATGTGCCATGGAATCACATACAGTTCTTAGCTGTATTGTATTCATAAGTCTCATGATATATTATGTTTAAGAATGTGCATGATTAAAGTCAGGTTTTGTTATTTTTTATTTAAAAAACAAAACCAAAACAACAACCAACCCTGGCCATTCATTGCAAATAGTCCATCTTACTCCGTCATTGCAAAGACAGATGTTTTCTTCTGAACAGAGGCCAGAGAAAAACTTATGCAATAAGCTATACTGTAAATTTAATTTTAAATTAATTGAAATATAAAGTAATAAAATTAGAGAATACATCAACCTCCATCAAGTCTTTATTGGACATGGGTGACCTGACAGCGATGACATGGTCAAATCTGGACTATTTTCAGTAAGAAAGAGAAAAAGCAGCAGATCACTGATAAGTACAGAGCAACCACTTTTAATCCAAACCTGAAACTCACTTAGAAGACTGCATTCTGTAGAGAGTCTATTCTTGACCATGTCAAAAAAAACCATATCTTAGGTTATTTTTTTTTCCCCCGAGAAAAATGTTAAAAATATGGCAAGTATCCCATAAAGAAGTTTGATTCTGAGAAGTTGCAAATAAGCAACTGGAAAAATTTTGGCTATTGGTGGAAAGTTTAGGCAGTCTCTAAATGTAAGCATCACCCTATGTATACACTGTAATATACACATGCTCATTTCTATACACATCCAATTCTATTCTCTATTATAAATCAAAGTCAAGACCTGTCTAGAAAATGTAAGTCAGAAGACATTTTTGGCTCACTCCCTCTTTGGGGCATCTTCTATGAAATAACCTACTTCTGAGAAATATAGATAGACCTTCATTGTTCAGTAGCTCATGATTGCCTTTTTAATTAAAAGTTCAAACCTTACTTTATGCTCATTAATCATGTTAGATTGGAATGTTGACAAAATGGGCATAGTTCACCCCTCAGATACATTAACACAACTTCTACTGAACAGAGCAGGGTAAGATGTGTGAGGATTTAAAGATGGTATTTTTGCCTTGGTGTGCTCCATTCCACACATGGCACAATCTCACAGAATCACAGAAGGGTGGGGTTGGAAGGAGATCATCTGGAGAACATCTCATCCAAGCCACCTGCTCCAGCAGGGTCATACAGAGAAGGTTGTGCAGGATCACCTCCAGGCTGTTTTTGAAAGTCCCCAGAGAAGGAGACTCCACAACCTCACTGGGCAACCTGCTCCAGGGCACTGTCACTCTCAAAGTAAAGAAATTTTTCAGTATGTTTCGGTGGAACTTCCTGTGTGCCAGTTTGTGCCTGTTGTCCCTTGTTCTGTTGCTAGCGACGCCACAGGCCCCAGCCTCTTGCCCTCTACCCTTTAGATGTTGATCAGCCTTGATCACATCCCTTCTAAGGCTTCTCTCTAGGCTAACCAGCCCCAGGGCTCTCAGCCTTTCTTCATCCCAGACATATGCTCCAGTTCTCTCAGCATCTTTGTAGCCCTTCATTGGGCTCTTTCCAGTAGTTCCCTGACTCTGTCCAGCAATTCCTCCTTTCCTCAGGATTCCCTTTAGGTCCATCTGATAACACTGCATGAGAGAAGTGAGGTTAGCAGAAGGATGTGGCCCTCACCTCTGCATGCTGAGACTCTCCCAAGTCTGGCATCAAACCATCTCCTTCACTTGAACCCTCCGAGGTACACAAGCAGGACAAAGTCAGGGTGCAACTCAAGCGTTGCTCACACCTGCAGTGCCACAAATCTCAGTTTCTCCTCAGCTTGCTGAGTAATGTGCTGCATGTACAGATGCATTCTCCTTACCTGTAGCAAGCATGGCTCCTTCAGCAAATGTCCATTTCCACAAAAATCAAGAGCAAAACTTCAGTGGTAGCAGGACTGGCTCTAACAAATCTGGCTTTTATAAGAAATAGAAGCCTCAGCCTCTGCTGGTATAAATCAACAGAAGTCCCCACTGGAGCTGGGCTAATTTACACCAGAGTAGGATCTAACTTTACATATTCTTTTCTTTTTTTTTTTTTTTTTGCTCTGTCTTACTGGCAAGATCCCAACAGCAAAGCTTTTTGTACATTTGTTTCACTTTGTGTAAGGTCAGCTAAGGTTTTATGTAAAACAGATGGGGCAAACTTAAAAATGATTTTTCACATTGCATTGAAAACCAGTAAAAAAGCAAAAGAGGGGAAAATTGCTCTTTCTGTTCTTTCAAAGGTTGTTGTCCTGACCTTTATTTTACCCAATGCCTCAACTGTAAAAAAACAAAAAAAAAAACCAAAAAAACCCCCTGTTTTTATTACAGTGCAGTTGTTTTCTCTGCTATTCATAGAGGTCTTAAAGAGGATCAGCAAGAAAAAGAAAATTCCCAGTGGTTTATTGGCAGTTTTAAAATGGGAATATAGTGTACAAGTTGTAAAATAAGGACTATATTTAAACTTCCTTTAAATTATTCTGCTACATTTTCCTTCTCACAAGTCTGTAATTTAGTGGTAACTAATGTTGGGGGGGCAGAAACAGTTTGCAGGCATACAGGTTACCAGCCTTGAAGGGGATATGGCATCACAATTTTAAATAGCCTGTCCTTTTCTTCTTTAAAAAAAGAAAAAAAAAAAAAACAAAACTACACAAATAAGATTTCATGGTTATAGAACTTTTCATTCTAAGGCACAGAAAACAGAAGTTTATAAGGCTTCTGTGGCTGTTCTGACTGCTGAAGCAGGGTGGAATCTTTGTCTCTAATTGGGGCTGGTATATTTAGGTATTTCCATTTGTTTCAAAGGCTATAGGCTGCATTATGTTATCCATACCACTGAGATGTCCCTTATAAACCAAAAAGAGCCAAGAAGTCAGTTTGTGCAGTCTGTAGATGCATCCTTTTGGCTTTCCCATTAAGCCTCAGCTCTGGGTGCTGAGAGACACAGACTGGGTGAAGAGAGTCCAAAAAAAGAGGTCCAGAGGACCTGTGAGATCATCAAGTGCAACCTTCCTCCCAACTTTTCCCTAACCACTAGACCAAAGCCTCAAGTACTACATCTACTCGTTTTTTTGAACACCTTCAGGGATGATGACTCCATCACCTCCTTGGGCAGCCCATTCCAGTGTCTAACCACTCTCAGTGAAGAAATTATTCCTAATATCCAATCAAAACTTCCCTGGCACAACTTGAGGCCATCTCCTCTCATCCTATCATTAGTAATGTGGGAGAACACACCAACAGCAGCTTCAGTACAACCTATAATAGAATCATAGATTCCTTAAGGTTGGAAGAGACCTTTAAGATCAAGTCCAACCATCAAGACAACACTACTAAGTCCTCTGTTAAAACAGAATCAGAATCTGTCAGAGTTGGAAGGTACCACAGATCATGCACCTGGTTGAAAAAAAATTGTATGTATCATGAGAATTTGATGACTTCAGAGGAATTTTAAATGGATTAAGGTGCTATCAGGAAGCCTATCCAGGGGTTAATACTATATCCAATAACCAGAATAAAGTTTTCATTATGCATATATAAGTATTTCACATAAGTTTTGAAGATTAAAAAGTACAACTAAAAGTGTTAGTGCATTACTGTCGTATTATCAAATATTCAGTCACATATTTTTTCAAACATTTCAAAGTAATTAATATATTTTCAAACAAAATGATGAGTGCTGTGGCAGACCAGACACTTGTTTAACCAGTTCATTCGCATCATTTTGAGTCTGGGACTAGTGATGTATTAGTATAGCCCAACAGATCAGTTGATCGTGTATTTATTTGCAATTTAGTGCTAAAAGAAAATAAAAAAGCTTAGAGAGCAGTTGATACAAACTGATAGCATTAGTGTTTCATTCATTGAACTGTACAGGAAGAGAGGACTCTCAAGATGAAGGAAGCCAAGATAACCATGTAACTTAAAACCAGCTTACTTGCAATTACTTAGGGGCAAAAAAGCATAAGTTTGAGCTTCAGGGTCTTTTTCAGAACAGAAATGTGACAGTCATTTAAAGTGGAAAAAAAAAAATCATCAAGATAATTTTCATTTTATTTTACATTCAAACATTTCAGAAGACAAATAGCCTTTAAACTTTCCAAAATGCTTGGGGTACTTCAAAATTAAAATACTTTGATGTATTTAGACAAATTGAATCCAGGATGCCTCTGGAAGGGTAGGAGAAGTAATAAAGCTGCTGACTGCTTGCAATGGTTAAATGTTTAGTCTACAAGCTTAACACTGGTTGTGGAAACCAAAGCGAGAATGATTTTTATTGCAGATGGTCATGATGGTTTAAGTTAGGAGAAAGTCGGCACTTTGACATGCTTATGAAACTGAATATTTGGCTACTTTCATATATTACTGAAATAAAGATAACAACCTTAACCACAAATTATTTGAATTGATGTTTTGGCACTTTTATAAAGGAATTAAAATGAGCTGGATTTTTTTTTTAATTTAATTTTAAATGAATGATTGCATCCTCAGTTTACTCTATCTCTATCTCTCTCAATCTGATTATCTGCATTTATTTGAAGACACGGACTACAGATTCAAACCCAAATATCTGTTACTAAAGTAGTCCACAGGACTCAGGAGAATGCTATTTTCATGCTACTTTCATTATCTTTAGTATGCATCGCTGGGGAAAATGGTCTGTGGGCAGGCAGATACCCTTGAAAGGGCAGATGAATACAAAAAGAGGATATTAGTGAATACTCATAATTATTTTCCCTATGAATTTAAAGAAACTTTAAAGAATTATGTTAATTTAATGGCTAATTTTGATTTATTGTCTGGCAGCTTACTATCTCATCAGTTAGAAAGAGTTTGCTAACAGTGGTAAAAGCTCAGCGTTACTTACAATGGTAAAAATTTTACAAGAGCAAAGCAATTGCATCATTTCCCTGAACAAATGGAAATAACTGATTTCTTCTACGGGAAGCAAAGAAAACAGATACGAAAGGACAATATCTGTTAATTTAAAAATCTATTTCTACATACATACACCATAAGATCCAGTTGTAGCGATGTAGAAGTGATTGTCCCAGGAGCTGAAAAACAAATAGTCTTGTCCTTCCAAAAATCATGTATGTCACATTTAAGGAACTGTATTTTTTCAATAATAAACTTTGAATTATTTGCCTTCCTCTTTCAAGCCTTTTGCATACACTTGAACCACTTTTTCACACTTTTCTGTTCAGCTAAAAGAAAAAGAAATTAATTTTTTTAAATGCTGCCCAAGAGTCTCACATAATCACGTTACTCCAGGAAATGGGACTTGTGGAAAAATACCGAATATTGTGAAACTTCTAATATAAGCATGAAAGTTAGTGACTATAAAATAGTAGTATATTAAAGTATGTTTTTTTTTAAACAGAAGTCCCTATTGATTTTAGAATAGAATGTTTCCAGACTAAAAATAAGCCTTGGTTATGCATTTATGAAATCAAATAGGTGTTATAATGTGATCAAGATACTCCTGATATCTTGACCTTCTGACAATTAATAAGTAGTAAGTAGTCTGTGCTTCATATAGATGATTGTGGGGGTTTTTGTGGTAAACACCATCACCAAAAAAAAAAAAATTAATGCTGAGGAATCAGTTGTATCTTGCTAGTCTTCAATAAAATTGAATATTAAATTATTGAATACCTTTAGTTTGTGAAATTCGTAACCATTTCAACTCTCTACAGGTCTAAGATTTATCCAGCTAGCAATGGTTTGCTATGGTTGGTTTCTCTTGATCTGGGGAGCTGCTGTCATTAAATGTGATGGAGATTTTTTTTCTGCTGCCAGGGACCAGAATGACTGATGAAGTAGGTCACAGAAATTTTGGCTGCCAGCTGAAGGAAGAAAAAGACACCACTCCTACAGTTCAGTCCTAACAATGTGATTGAACTGCAAAAAAACAGCTTCATAATCCTGCATGACATACTTACCCCAAACATTGCATCTTTGAAAGCCTTTTTTAGCAATATAAACACAATTAACAGCAACATTTTCCATATCTTCTAGTTTTCTCGAGTAGAAGAGTAAAGAGTAGCATAAAGGTTCTCACAAAAAGCAATTATACAGCAAAGGCCTTGAGGAGTCCTCTTTGCATTCTCCCAATGATGGGTAATTGAAGTGAGAGATCATTACCTCCCCATATGCCTTTCAAAGCCAAAAAATCAGAAGGTGTCTCTTCTGCTGACCACTTGCCCAATATAAAATGATATTATCATTAACAGGCAGACCAGCAGCCAAACTCCTCCCTCCAATCCCACATCACACACCAGAGATCCAAAGTGACAATCAGCGGGATGAACAAGTCAATCCCCTCCCCCACCACAGTGGACCCAAAGAAGGGAACAAGCCAGGCAAGGAGCCAAGCCATGGGACCTGGCAGCAGCCAGGCCCTGAGCCCCGTTATATAGCAGGGACTCAGAGACAGCTTCATGTTCTGTCCCTGACATCCTGGGAGCTTCACTTACTGTGAAGAGTCAGGGAGCCCTTCCAACAGCCAGAACACCCACACAGCACACATAACATGTCAAGAAGATTCCCAACTCTACTGCAAGCAGAGTCAGTTCTTATAGAGGTGGCTTCTTGCCCCACCTCCAAGTTAATGTGGAAGGAGGGGGCACCTGGTGGAGATCTCATCAGTTCCCACCCAAGGCTGGCCAGACCCTGGGTGAAAACGAATCAGGTGGGTCTTTCTTGCCTGGCTGTGGACATCATCCATATGCCAACCTTCATTCAGGGCTGGGGGTTTAAACCCCAGCACTTCAGTGTCTTATTTCAGCTTACAAACCATTTAAAGCCTAACACCCAGTATGTACCAGTATGACCTTATTCTACTGGGTAGCATTTTCAAGTAAGGCTCATAGCCAAACATCATAAACAAATGCAGTTATTCCATACACTCAGGGGTGGGCCCTATGATCTAACCACATACTAATAGGAGTAGTTTAGTAGTTTGTCTCTGAAACTTAAGCTAATGCTTCTTCTTTCTGTTGAACTGATGTTCTGCTCTTGCAGAAGTTACCCTTTAAGCAATCCCTTTCCTCACTGGTTGGGTGAACTGGACTCTTGTAGGCTGAGATCATTGACCTTTTATTTCCAGGCATTCTCCAATGCCCTTTTAGATTAGAGGGCTCCACTTTTGCACCAGTTCATTTGAAGACCTTCAGGACACACTGAAATCTTGGCATGTAAACCAGCTGGAATGAATCTAATACGAATGACCGATGTGGCTCAAGGACCAACTGTGCCACAGATACTCACTGCAAAAGCTTACAGAGTCCTTTAGCTTTAAGTCACTAGGAACAGCTCGTCCTCAATGTGGAAAAAGTGGAATTCAAGATACTGGTTGAATTTCTAATGTCAACCCCGCCTCATCTGAATAAACAAATCCCTTATTATTGTCTGGTTCTAAGGTATTTCTAGCATTCCGTTCTGGAAATGGAAACCAGTATCTCCATTGTCAAATCAGTACCCAAAGGCATATAAGAACCCTTCCTCTAGACCCAAGGCTTGACTGCAAACTGACTTGCAGTTTAAACTGCATTTCTGCCAAAGAAATTAGAATTAAGCCATCTGTGGTGTTTAAAAAGGGGTCGAATTTGGGCAAGAACAATCAAAGTCAGACTGAGCCCAAGAGCTGCACTGTGGCTGTTCTGGATTTAACCAAAACCAGTGAGATTCAAAGTCTGGTCTTTTATGTTGTTGTGCTATGGGCTGCCTAGTGTTAGCTCACCAGCTATTCAAAATATTCCTGGTTTTATTGAATGGAATATGACAGCCAACGAGCTGGTGCTTATGTTTAGCCACTGCTCAGTGTAAAAAACTGAATCATATCTGAGCAATGTTTGTAGCTCACCCAGTACCAGCAATTTTAACAGGGCCCTAGGAGGGGCTGCAGTTTGTAGAGGGCTATTAGGAAAAGCAAGAGGCCTTTGTACAACTCCAGCTAAGTCATTTGCTCGATGACAGCTGCTTTGGCAATTACCCCTTCTCCTGACCTTATGGTCTACTATGGTATGCTTCAGAGAACTCTGGGAAGGGACACTATTACACCTAATGTGTTTGGACAAGTCTAGCATGTGTGCAAATGAATAAGAATGGCATATTCTCCTCCATGTTTTCCTTTACAAATGTTGTCCTGCATTTCTGCAACCTGCACATCTGCTTACCTGCTCTAACCAACAGTAATGGATCTAGCAGGATGCAGGGAACTCAATATTCCCTCAAGCAGTATTTTCTGGGGGGAGATCTCCTTCCTCTACTGAAAGGTAGGAACCTTAACCAACTTCTCTAAAACGGAGGATGGATTTCTTATTAAATTCTCCATTTTTTGGTGCAGGAAGAAGAAATATTCACCTATCTGTGAATGTAACACATGAAAGGATCTAGGAGTTGGGAAGAGCACTGCAGGCTGTCCTTTGCAGTACTCACATTTAAACTATGAGAAGAAAATTTCTGATTTATTATAAAATGAAGCTGCACTTTTGCCTTTGGTATTAAAAGGTAAAATAAAATAAATGAATTTCAAACAGCTCATGGCAACAGGTACCTGGTACTCCTCATAATGTCAATTAGGCCAAGGGCATACCTTGGCTTCATTTCACCTTCTATCATTGCATAAAGTGGTCTTTAAACATTTTTTTTAAGCTGAAATACATGAAGCAAAAGAAGAAAAGGGGCTGTAATACATTGCTGTGAAAATAAAAAAAAACATTCCAATGTTTCTGCTGTCCTGTTTCAGGGGTGTTTACGAATAAATAAATGTCTGTACTACAAAAAGTTCCCATATTGCATTGTTTCTGCAACACATTGCACGAGCATGTGATAGTTTTCTCAAATTGAGGTAAAACCCATCTGTATTAGGGACCAGATTCATAGCCCAGTGTCCAACTGAACACACAGTCCACATCTTTGCTCCCTGAAAACCAAATTCCCCCTTTTTCCCTGAGCCCAAATGGCCTGAGCACAGAACAACTGGTGCTCAGCAGCACGGCCACAGCAGCTGGTGTAAGACAGCAAGTGTACCTACAGCAGCATCTCCATGGGAAAACAACATTCCCAAGGAGGCTTGTGATGGTGCCTCTCAGCTGGATGTTCAGCAGTATTGCAGAACTTGGAGTATGAGCCTGGAATCTGTCAGGACTCTTCTGTTGAGAGATCAACTCCACTCAATTTTGATACCAAACAAATAAAATGTTTCTGCCTTTCTACAGTTTTGGCAAGGGCTCTCTAAAAGCCTGGTGCACTGGGAGCCACATGATGTCCTCCAAAAAAGTAGTAGAACCCTCCACATATTTGCTTAATTTTGTGCTAGGTCTTCATACTTATGTTAAATTTTTACATGCCTTGTGCAGGTATTCCATAAAAGCACTTCCTTCCCTCTTCTGTGTCCAGTAGAGCATCACCTATTGCCTCTAAAAATGAAGGAAGAAGAACAAATCCAAAGAGAATATAATTTCTTTTTGAAATACCTTTCCTTTTTTGGGGAGAAGACATTACCCATGTTTTTAAAAGCCTCTTCCAAACATTGCTATACATATGAAACAACAAGTCTTCCTGTCCCAAAATATAGATTGCATGAAGATGGTTGGTATGTGCATGTCTATGAGGACAGTGGAGTTTTCATTAGTTCATTATGGCTGCTTATTAATTTAACAATAAAGTCACTTCAAAATTCCCAAGGCTTTTGTTCTCAGTTACACAGACCCCTTGCTGGGACTTCAGATATTTGGAGGAATACTCTTTTCTATGAGACGAAACATGAAGTATTGACTATTAATAAGCTGTTGAATATTTCAGCACTTCTGAAACATGAACTCCACCAACTTACAGGCTCAGAGCTGCTGTTTGCAATTTGCTGTCAGATACAAAGGGATTGTTCTAATATGTTGGGTATCACAGCCAGCTAATCCTTTTCTGATTTCTGTGAATATGTCACAAGCGAGTGACATAAAACTACAGGATGTTGTTTTATGAGCAATGCAATAATAAATTACCAAATAAGATTTTTCTTAAACCCAATTTAGCCTGCAAATAACAGCATGAGGAATCCTTTCTGGAATCTAAGCTATTATGACTTGGACCCAATTTTCACAGGAAAAAGATGTGAAACTATCTCAGCATTAAACCTTTAGGCTGGGTTTCGGAATATACTTAACTCTTTTTAGTATGTGTAGGATATTTTTAGCTTTGTGCAGTAATAGACAACACAGCAACAGAGGATTATGAGTTTTATTCTGACAAATCCTGTGTATTTTGATTGTTGTGATTTTCTAATTCTACTGTTTGTGGAAAAACATGAAGTCCATTTTGGATTTTATGTCGCTTAATAGCAATTTTAACAATAACAGTCAAAATAATAGCTTAAGTTTAGGAGCCCAAAATCATGTTAAAGTCCCAAAATAAACCTCGCCTTTCATGAAACACTTTTCAAACAAAGTCAGTGGTGTTACAAAAACATACAACTAACGTTTTAGAGAAAAAGCAAGGAAAAATAGGTTTTGGTTTACTTTAGCAACATCTCTGGATGATGCCCTGTTGACACACTGGAGAAAAGCTTTGTGATGCTTTGATAGAGATTTTGTACTAACTTGTAACTCATGCTATTGTCTTGTATACTTATTGTAGAGCATCAAAAATTTCATTTCAGAGGTAGCTTCATAATTCTGAAATGTCCCCTTTACTTGAAACAAAGCAATACCAGAAAGCAAGGGAAAAGTCTAGCAAAATAAAATCCTTACCAGAAAAAAAAAAATAAAGCATTTTGAAGCAAATTGAGCTGTTTCAATTCAAGTTCAAGGTAGTTTGGTCCCACTACACAGATGACTTCAAGAAATTTTGAAACATTGAAACACACAAGCTTCTTGAATCCTTAAAAAAAAAAGGTTTTCCCTTTTCAGATGCAAACTTCTGATGTCCTTAGAATATCTGGCCAGACAAACTTACACAAAGGTCACATCTTACTATGCTGTTGTAAACCTTGAACAAATGATTGAGTTTTTTGATGAAAAAAAATTCAGTCTTGAAAATATCTGACCAGGGACACTGAGTTGCCTCTTTATTTTGCTTTTGTTTGGTAGATGAATCTTGACCACCTGTAATTTGGTCCTCAGGACTTTCATGTGCTACATAACATACACTCTAAGTGTTTTTGCCTTATTATAGCTAAAGTTTAAATCTTACTTTAAGGGGCCCTTCTTAGAGTTGTGAAATTTTTCCCAGCTTGATTAATAGGGCACAAAGACTTTCAAGACTGGCTAGACATGAGTGGTAGCAGCAGCAACTGGTATCTCAGTACTAGTGGGAAAATAAGGGCAGGCAAAAATATAAGCCATGTATAAATATCTAACATAAAGAGGCAACACAAAGTATAGAAGATGAAAATGCTTCCTTAGTGAAACAGATCTTGAAGCATGAGCCTGATACTGAAGCACAGTGTTTAGTAAGGAAAGGAAATTAAATTTTACTTTTAAATTTTAGATCATATATCTTTTAAAAAAATAAATTTATTGATAAGATAGGCATTAACTTATATAAAACATGGTACTAGGTGGCCTTTTAAATGACAGGCTTTCACAGACCTGTATTTCAATGTGCCATATCCTGGAATAAGACACTACATCAGAGGTTCCCAAATGATTTAAGTGAAACATCTTTTAAGTGAAACAACGCTTTTTTTTGGACCACTTTCCCTTTCAATGTCATTCCTATTCACAGCTGCCCAACACCCCTTTAGCAGCCAAGCAATGAGTGCATGTGTACAAACACACAAAAAGAATAATGGCCACCAATAAAATAAATCTACTTCTCTCCCCTGCAAATACAAGGATTTTCCTTTCTGCTTGAAACTTTCAAGTGCCTGGAGTTTTTGCCTGCATCAAATCTTTGGGCAGCTTCTTACCTTGAGGCATCATGCCTGAGCTGGAGCTCTGAAGATGCATTCTGTGGGAACAATGGACATTTAGGGACTTTTAGGTGCTCACTTCCACAGTCACTTACTGATTCCTAGGTACCAATAATTTGGGCAGTGTTCTGAGTCAGCAACCAGCAGAGATCAGCTCTTGCTCAGTGCTTTGAGAGCCTCTGAGGCTCCAGACCCAGTGACCAGCAGAAGCCTTTCACCAAGAGCTCTGAGAGCAAATGCATACACTGTTCCTGCCCTGTTTCAACCATGTAATTCAATGTAGCAATTAATTACTTATTTCTTTAAGTAATTAATTACTAACTGCTAAAGAATTATTGCAATGCTGTATGTAGAAGTAATAAAATCACTTAAGGGTTTTAGAAAGTTCTTCAAGAAAGCAATTATTGCCAGTTGGAGTCAAAATTATTTGTTATATTAATTACCAGTAATCTCTGCCTAGACGTAATTAGACTGAAAGCAATTTTATAGTGGTGCAATATAATTATGTCATTAATAAGAAAAATAACAGATTATTTTACTTTAATTTGACATATTATATGTTTAAGAGCTTGCCAATTAAAGAACAAGGCATTGAATTAAAGAACAAAGTATGCACAAAGTTTTTGGATAATTTCTCACACCTATAGCATGCTAAGGCAGATCTTGAAATCTGTAGATTCTTGTTCAGTGCTTATAAACATGAATTGAACTTAAGTTTCCAATAAATCTCCACTTCAGAGCTCACTTCATTGTTCCAGTAGTTCTAAACTCTTGTGCAAATTCTATTCAACTAAATTATTGAGGAATGTATCATCTCAGGAAGAGTGAGCCAATAAACAGAATAATTTATTTCACATTTATAACTAACTGACCATTTGTTTCTTTTCTGCTGGGATTAATCTCAGTCAGGCCCATTTCAGCACAACTTAAGCACACTCTTAGCAATAAGCAAACAGTTGAGGTATCCAACTGAAGTCTATTTGTTCAGTTTTCTTTTATTCTCTATATTTTTTCATAAGGACTAAACACGCTTGGCAATAAATCAAAACCCAAGGGTTGTTCCGAATTTAAGCATAAATCAGAAAGGGAAAAAGGTAATTTCAGAGCATAATCATAAAATATTAACTAGTGATACAGAATGTTTCTCTTTGAAACAACCAAATAAATGAGTTCCTGGTTTTTAATAGAGTGAAACTATATATCACAAAGAAAAAAATATTTTGCTGATAACTTTTTGTCAAGTTTTTTTTCTGGGGGGAGGAAGCAGTACATGAAACATTTTTAAATTAGGTACATTTTCAGCAGTGAATAATAGTTCTGATAAGTGCTTAGACAAAGCTTTTGGTCTTTTTACATATTTTTTAATGTACTGTGTGATTTTATTCTACAGAATATCATCAATAATAGATAATTTCACAAGCACAAAACAAAATTGCAACAGAAAGATTAGTTATCTGAGATAATTCTTTACCACCTATGCTAATACTTGTTTTATGAGAATTCACTGCCAAGAATTGTGAAATAAAAATAATATGTTTTTAAGGAACTAGCTTTTATTTCTAGCATTGTATTATGGGTACCCTGCGGAGTTGATAAAAAGCCACATCTGACAAGTCAGCAAAGTTGGGGGGGTATCTGAAGGTGGCTCACATGGTGGTAGGCACTTGGCAGGACTTTTGCCACCACAAACACTGGAAGAGCCAGGCTGGAGGCTAAGGGACCTGGGGTGGTTTAGCCTGGAGAAAAGGAGGCTCAGGGGAGACCTTTCCACCATCCACAACTCCCTGAAAGGAGGCTGGAGTCAGGTGGACAACAGTCTTTTCTCCCAAGGACCAAATGATAGGACAAGAAGAAATAACCTCAGTTTGCACCAGAAGAGGTTTAAATTGGACATTAGGAAAAATTCTTTCACATAAAGGGTCGTCCGTGCCTGTCCCAGGCTGCCCAGGGCAATGGTGGAATCCCCATCTCTGGAGGGATTTAAAAGCAATGGGGATGTGGTGCCGAGGGACGTGGATTTGTATAGGGTTGACCTGGAAGATCTTGAATATCTTTTCCAACCAGAACAATTGTATGATTCTGTGGATTTATGGTCATTGCCAGACCCCTTCCTCAGCAGTCCCATGGATGACAGCACTTTGCTGCATGCTTTAACCTGAGAAGCCAGTAGCAAGGTCAAGCAAATATCTCATACAAATAAAGGCACCTTTTCAAAGGGGTGGTATATATAGAAGAAAATAATGAAACATCCTTTTTTCCAAACCATTTATGGTTAAAATAACTCATTCCTATGACTGCTAAGACATCTGCTAGACCAACAGAGAAGACACAGCATAGTTATTCAATTAAAATTTTAGCAAGATTCTACCTGAGCAAATTCTTTCTAGATATCTGTAGTTCTAAAATGTACTGTGTGTTCCTACTCTTATATTAATTGTAAAAACCAAAAAAAAAAAAAGAAAAATCTGAATCTTGCACATATTTGGCTTAGCTCATCCAAGTTATTCACACTAGTAGTACTCATGAGAGACCTAACCTACTTTTACTAGAATCTGAGGCAAAATTCTCATTCAGGAGTCTGAAAATCATTTTCATTTCAGCACTGAAAGAACAAAACCTATGATGCAAATGTTTTTAGGTTTTAGGTAGCTTATGTCTTTCAAAGTGAATAGCTCATTTTTGTATGGGATTAAGATTTTTATGGGAAATTAGTATCATATTTTTAAAAGCTAATTTTAAATGATAAATCACATGACAAAAGGAGTCAGTTTATGAAGCATTTCAGATTTTGATTTTTTTCCCCCTCGCATTTGGTGCTAACGATAAATCACTTTTTAATGAAGTTTTAAAGTAAAAGCAAATCTCATGTGGCTTTTTTATCACCTATTTATTTTAGATCAAAACACTTACTGTCTTGGACCACGAGTATTATGCAGACTAAAGATGTTGCATTAAACTCTAGTTTTAATCCCACGCCATGGGGTTGCAACATAATTTATTATACTAAAATTACAGTAACAAATAGCAGCAATGATGTAACACTATATTTCAACATGTTTTACAGCACCACAATGTTATTCTAGTGATTATACTGTAGTTGGAATAAATATTACTAAATTTGAGACAGATTTATTACGGTTTTAGACTTTCTTCTGCTCGGTCCAGGAAACTGAGGATTTACGCGGTAACTCTTGTTAACATTGATGAGCATTAATTGCTTATCTCCCTTGTGTACCATGAGGAGTTTCTATCCTTCTGGCTGCCCTGTATGTTGGCACCTTTTAAGGTTTGATTTGGGACTAGATCGTCCCTCCAGTTTCAGCGCTGTGTAAAAGGAGGCACCAAGCCAGAAAAACATTGAAATTCTTGACAAATACTTCCCTTCATCTCCATTGCTCTTGAGAAATCATTCACTGCCAGTCATTTGGAAAAGAGGACCCAGGCCAAACCACATATAGTCTTTTTGGAGATGCTATGCACTCCTGGGTGAACAAGGGCAAATGGTACAGGCAGGTCAAACCATACCCAACTCTTCTGCCCCTTGTTTGAGATGCTGAGAGCAAGGTGGCCATGTCAAGGACTTGAGGAGAGAGAGTCTCATTTTACCTCATGGTCATAAACTGGGAGGTTATGGTCTGCCAGAACCATATGGGTCAGTCTTTTTAGCAGGGCTTGTTGTGACAGGACAATGGGTGATGGTTTTGTTCTAAAAGAGGGAGATTTAGAATAGGGAGAAGGAGAAATTTTTTACACTGAGGGTGGTGAAAGCCTGGCCCAAGTTGCCCAGAGAGATGGTGATGCCCCATCCCTGGAAACATTCCAGGTCAGTTTGGGCATAGCTCTGAGTAACTTTATCTAGTTGAAGATGTAAATAAATACAAATATGTTTTTGGTGAGATGCTGAGCTGTGGGAGAAACATGCAGTATCTTATCAACTGGTCACTAATTCCCACATTTCTTACAGTCACAAAAATTGCTCTGTTATTGAGAAAAACCATGTATGGTATTTTCAGCTAGCCCCAAAACAGCAGAGAAAACCCTGTTTCCCAAGGGAAGCTGTTCTTCCATCAGTAGCCCAGTTCTGCAGACTACTATGTCTCTGGCTGTTCAAGTCATGAGGTTTCCAACAAGCATCTGAAGTTCTGACCTGCTTGCCAGTGTCTCTGGTGAAGAAAGGGCTAAATCCTGTACCAGTGCATTTCACTGAGTTCAATGAACTTGGCCTGAAACAGCTGATTTTTCATCTGATGTTTATATTGCAGCACCATTACATTACAGGAATGGCTGTAGCTGGCCTATACAAAGTTTCCTTCCACTTTATAAAATAAATGTTTATCTTCTGTTCCTATATTTAATTTTTTAATAGTTTTTTAAGTCTCAAGAAATAATATATTTTCAATAGAGTCCCCTGCAAACCTAATCTGTGATTAGATGTATTATCTTTTACCTTGTTCACTGGCCAGAACCTCATAGACCAAGTGGCTGAGAGAAATGAGTAGAAACTGAGTGATATTTCTCCATTCTGATAAAGTAGATTTTCTCCATTCTGAGAAAGCAGCTTCCAGTGCTTCAGAGTACCTTGGGGCAACAGAAAAAGGGGAAAACCAGGGCAAACAGTTTCAGTTTTTTTCAATATAGAACCTGCCTTGCTGTAATTTTGAACAGTCTAAAGCACAGGTAATTGATCATAATGAAAAAAAATGTATTGATGAAAAAAATGTGTTAATGAAAAAAAGGCATTAATGAAAGTAATTGACAAAAGCCAGTCCACCTGTCAAAGAAGAGAAACCTTGAAGAGAAACGGCAGGCTTTTGAAGGTCAAGGCTCAGTGTGGTGTAATCCCTACCATCTGTGTGCAGGCTGGTGCTATTCTCAGACTGTCATATGCACTCTCTTCTTTGAAAATAATAGACAAGGGAAAAAAGCTTACCCGACAGGGAGCCTAAATGTAGTTAGCTTTATAGAAAATGAAAAAGCACCACTGTATAAACTTACGATGACCCTTAATTTTCCTTCCCCTTGACCTACACGCGTCCACAATTGGTTTCAGAGCTGTAGTGGCACTGGGAATGAAAATAACTGAGCGACCAATAAAGTGTAACAGTTTAACAGCAAGATGGAATAGTAGGCAACCATCCCCAATGCAATCAGCCGAGCATGGTATTGCCCTGCAAACACACTAAAGTGATCAAGAAACTTCATCTTCTCCTTCAGTGGGAGTTTGGTTCTTGCCTTGAACCTACAAAAAGCTGTGGGCGGACTCCTGTGCCCACATCAAAATTACAATCCTCAAAAGAATCATAGAATCATGGAATTGTCTTGGCTGGAAGAGACCTTCAGGATCATCAAGTCCAAATGTTAACCCAGCACTGCCAGGTCACCACCAAACCTTACATATCTTTGAAACCCCTCCAGGGATGGCTACTCCACCACTTCCCTGGGCAGCCTGGCCCAGGGCTTGACAACCCTTTTGGTGAAGAAATTTTTCCTAATATGCAATCTAGCAAAGACTTATTTGGTTGCCATCCATGGTTGCATTGCCCTTTTAGGTGTTCAGGATGTCCTGCTCCCTAAAGCTGTGCTTCTGGATGTTTCCAGACAGCATGGAGAAGCTTGACACTGACACTTACTTGTGTGGTCCTATGGGATTCAGTGACTGGGTGCACATTCTTATGTTGGATCTGCAGAGCTCAGGTAGACACATACTCTCAGAAAATATCTGCTGGCAAGGCTGATCTCTAGCACCCCAACAGAGTTATTGCTTGGAACAGGAAAAGCTGGGTTCAGTGTCCTCTAAACACTAACCAACAGATAACAGAGCATTTAGACTCCCTAATACTTGGGTTTGCATGTTGTTTGGACATCTTAGAAAGTATGACTGAGACTCTTCTTCACCCACAAAATACTGTAGCTTGCTGATCAGGTCACTTTGTGTGGTCTGAAGTTCAAATCCCTCAGGCAGAGGAGGAAATTGATTTCAGGTTTCCCACACACTGACAGGATATATTAATCACAGAGTTATTATATTAAATAAAGGCATTAGCTCCTCCATGGCTGTTGTGCTTTGAAAGAAAAGGTTTAGAAATCCAACTCCAGAAGCTGGAATGGGAATTCCAAGTGTCACATCCAAACATAAAGTCCAGATGAGGGACAATGTTTAAGAACCACATTTGTTCTTAGTGTATTGTGTCAAAAGCAGAGACAGCTGCATACTTGCTTTCTTGGGTCTTATTCCTCTGCTTTTGTGTATCCACATGCATCCCTCAGGGAGCCTGCTCTGGAAGTTGTTCCTTCCAGAAGGTGGCCAGATATCTGTAGTTTCAGTGCTCTAATGTTTGATTTAGGTTCCTTCACTGCTCTAGTTATTTCAGACAGAACACTCAAGAACATGAAAGATTTTCAAAACCATTACAAAATTCCAAAATGTCATTTACTTTCAATACAGAGTGGACACATGGAGTCAGTAGGCTGTCACTATCTTGGAGGTTTTTTTGGTTTAGACTTTTTTTTTTACAAAAAAGGTTCATTTATTAAAATAATAATAAAGGAATTTTTATAGGTTTTTACTTCATAGTTCAAGACTTACAAAACTACAAAGCATACCAAAAAGATTCCCCAAAAATAATTTTGCATACACTTTGAAGGAAATGATGTATATAAAAATGATGTATATAAAAAGCTCACTATTCCTATTACTTTTAAGTGACAAAAACTACGATAGGGTATCTAAAGACTTGCTTTAAATATGTTCTATATATTCCTTGCTCCCCCACAAAAAAAAAAAAAAAGACAAAAAAAACCCCAAAACATTAATACTTCTACCTCCATGCACAAAACCAGAACACACTACATAAAACATCCCTCAGTTAAGGGCAGATTCCTGGGAAAACAACCACAATAAAAATAACTTATAAAAAACTAACAGCACTCCACAAATGTCTAATTAAAAAGGTTCTCTACCTCTTTGGAAGAACACATTTTATTTGTCCTCATTAAGGTGACCTAACCACTCATTGTGCTTCACTCTTCTGTGCTTGAGTGATGTCATCAGCAAACTCCAAGAAAACAGAATTCAAGAGGAAAAGAATCGTGCAGTTCCTCTCTCTGAGCTGTAACTGCCTATTTTTCTAGATATATCTTCACTTTTAAGTATGCACTTCAACTGATGATTCAAAAGACAAGCAGCTGACACTTTATCACCTGTCAAAGTTTAGGTTTAGCTCTAGAATTCATGGAGAAGCTCAGAACTGGTTCTAAACTGAAAGAGAGTCATCACTAATACCATTCACTTGTTATTCACACTCACTCAAAATAAACATTTATCTCATTATTTTTTGAACTACGACCTGAAGATGCGTCCTTTGCTAATTTGAAGCACAGTTCACAACTGCTTCATTAGCCAACCGTGGAGGATCTCATTCCCAAAGCTCTGCCATATCCCACAGTCTTCGATGAAATTAGAATTTGGTACAAAAAGCAAGAAGTGTTACCACGTCAAGGAACACCGTTTGCTGTGCTATTCACTGAACAGTAATGGCAGAAGCAACATGATAAACCTCAGGGTGAGGCTAGATTGAAATATCTTCATTTATATTAATTAAAGTTACATAAAGGAATTAAAACTGCTAAAAAAAAAAATTAGACTTACCTTTACTGATAAAAGGAAATAATTTTTTTTTAAAAATAAATTAAAACTAAAATTGACATCTAAAATGGAGATGGAAAGAAAATGGAACCTGGGTATTCTCACACCATTGTGTCCAATGGCAAAGAAATTGGAAGGCACAGAGAGAAAGAAATGAGGAAAACCTAAAACCCAACAAAATTTTTATTAAAATGCAGGGAAAAAAAATTTTCTATTATAGACTAGAAAAAAATGTTATTTGGAAATATCCAGAGTTTGGTATTTTATGTACTTTGTCAATCTTATGGCACACCTGAAAAAATTAAGTGCGAAAGAAGGAAAAACATTCACAGTGGGAATATTTCCATACAGAAAGAGTAAAAGAAGCCAGATCATGACGGAAGCTACCAAGACAATAAAGATTTTCATTTGTGACAAAACTTATTATCCTTTGGGAAGAAAATTGGACATGGGCTGGGAATACAATTCTTGACTCACAGTTCTAAGCAGTTTATATGTTTGCTTTTTTTCCTCTTTTTATCCTCAGGGAAATATATTTTTTCTTCTCCAAGAAGTGTCAGCTCTGTTCAACATGCAAAATTTGTACATTACAGCATTATTGATACGCTGCTAGTACTAGCGCCTATATTTTAATTAGCTGTACAGAAAAGTGAAAGAGCTGTTGGTTTTTCCTCTTTCATTTATAAAAATAAAACATTTTATAAACCGAGCTAGCATCTCAAGGGGTAGAGATCATTCTACGCCATGTGCGCGGGGGCAGGAGATGTTCTGAAGTATCATTTCTACATTTCAATTTGTCACTGTTCTTTTGGCTCTCGAGTTCCCTTCGCTTTTTTTTCGGAAGCCACTGGAGACCAGGCAGGAGTCACGAGACAAGGCACTTGCTGAGAAGGGCTGCACAGTCCCGTGTGCGGGCTGACAAGCTGGCAGTAGATATCTTTCATTCAGTACATCTCTATAAATTGCACAAAAAAAAAATGCCCCGGGAGCCTTGGTAATGAATACATCAACTTTTACCCTGCTCTGTTAAAGCAGCTATAAGGAAATTATTTCAATGTTGCAGAGAGGGTACACAGGCTAAAAAGAAAACACAACGCTTGCCAGAAAAATAAATGCCCTGCTCCATCAGAGAGATGAAGCAGAAAGATAAAGTGCTCTGTTTATGCTACACCATCTGAGTTTAAGACTATATACCCTTTCCCTTCTGACCAGGGGGGCAAACATCAGCACAGGTACACACAGTTTCTAGTTTTCCACATGATGCTGCTCACTGTTCAAGCAGTAACTGGGTTGGGAAGTTCTTCCACTTAAGAAGAAAAGTGAGGAGAAAGAAATGAGAAAACCCCTTTTCATGTGATATGTTGTTACCAGTCACTGTTTTAATTTTAATTTGCAAATTAGAACAGACAAAAAGGTGGTATATTACAGGAAATCTCAGCTGGGAATGGTCCTTCTTTTTTTCCTAATATGTAAAGAAGTGAATAAATGAGACCTAGTAAGAAAAAAGTGGAGGAAAAGAAAAAAAGTGGAAGAAAAGAAAAGAAAAAAAGTGGAAGAGAGGAAAAGAAAAAAAAGTGAAAGAACTGCCTAGAAAGGTGGTGGAGTCATCATACCTGGAGGTGTTTAAAAAGCAAGTAGAGGTAGCACTTGAGTCTAGTGTTTAGGGAGATGTTGGGATGAAGGTTGGACCTGATGATCCCAGAGGTCCTTACCAACCATACTGATTTTATGATTCTAAGAGAGGAAAAGAAAAAAAGGGAAGATAGGAAAAGAAAAAATCTGTTCCCAAGTGTGACTGGCTCTGGTATTTAAAACTTTATTGATATGATCAATACAGATGCTGAGAGATGTAAGTTGCGTAAGGTGATTCCCAACTTCTCCATATGTCTTATGGACTCTTAGTTTCACTGCCCTATTCTGGCAAACCAAAGTTTGGCCCTGTCCATGCAAAGACCAGCAAGGATTTTGGACTAGATGACCTTTAAAGGTTCCTTCCAACCCAAACCATTCCATGATTTTATGATTCCCGTGGATCCCACTGCTGTAAGGAAGAGCTGCTGCTCCCAGAAATCGCTGACTCTGGTGGAAGTTTCCATCCGACATCAGGAAGGACAGCAGTGCCTGAGCAGCATGAGGTCCTCACCTTGCTTACCCTTTGACATATGCCAGCTGAACCTCTGCAATTTTTGCATGGCATTTTGCTGTTCCCTGACTCTGGAGGAACTGGAAATGGGGGCTATTGGGATAGTTTGGAAATGGCAGGAGTTTTGTGCATTTAACTCTCTGGATTCTTACATTTCTCTGCTGAAGTCCAGTTTTCAACTACCCACAGCTGAACTGAGAACAAAAACAGCCACGTAGCCTGATGTGAGTTTTGATTGAAACACTTTTCTGAATTATTTTCATCAGTCAGAATCCTTGAACAGAACCATGCAACAGAAATAGCAGAAGATGGGGAATTACGTGTCCTGTCGGCCAGCCGAGCTGGATGGGCTGCTCCATTGTACATATTTATGGATCTGAGCTGAACCCTCAGGGTAAAAGGGAACAAAGAAGAGGCTGTTTTTCTCCTAAAGCATCTGGGTGTAAGTCTTATTTTGCCAGCAACCGTGGTGTTTATGGGCATGTTTTACTGGAAACCTGCTGCTTCTCACAACGTTTCCTGAGTGACTGTCTTAGTAAAGCTGCATCTGGCAACGACAAGCCTGCAGCTGTAAATCTGAAAAGCAGTGTGCAGCCCTAATAGCTAGCAGCCACGGCACGGCTGGGCTGCTGAACACAGAGAAGATTTACAGAGACAAAACAGAACAAGGAATATGTTTCTGATCACATTACACCTCTTCCTCTTCCAAAAAAAAATTTGTTGTAGACATAGAAGGGGCTACGACCACTCTTTGACTTAATGTCTTAGGCAGGTAACCTGTTATTGCTCACCCAAAATTTCTGCCATGCATCTTCCTTCCAAAGCAATGGTTAGTAGTGTAATATATCTTTTATCTTTTTCATCTATATTGGATCCATGACAAAAACAAAGCCATGAAAATGAGTCAACTTAAATCAAAACCAAAAACCTTGTTACTCCAGCTTGCACCATTTGGTGCAATGCAAGGAGTATAAATGGTATCACCACAAAAATAGATGTGCAAGAGGAAAAGGAGAAGAAGATTTGTACCTTTCATTATCATGAATCTGTGAAGTCCCAAAACTGCTCTAGAATCTCAGTCTCCTGATATTTGAAGCACAGTTATGGGAGGGGATCAATAGTGACAACCAACAGACGTTACAGCAGTGCTGACTTGGCTGACAAGAGGGAGCATCACTCCATTGGACCATTGTCAGGGAGAACTAGAGGCTGGAGTCAAGGTTTTGGACTTCATACAGCATGGGCAAATTGCCCAGCATTGTCATGAACTATACTTGCTCCCTTCAGCATTAAAACTAGGCAATAAGCTATTAATTAAAAAAAAAAAAACTTTTAATGCTTTAAATTAATAATAAAAATATTAATATTGAAAACTAAAATAATAATTCTTGAACTCATAGAAAGGAGTTTTAATTCTTTCATCCAAAATATTTTTTCTTTCAAATGGAATTCAGTTTTACTAAAAAATAAAAGAAATATGCTAGAATCCTGAAACAAACTGTCTCACTAAAACAGTTCTGCAGTTTCTGCAAAAATTATCACAGGAGAGATACAGCATGAAGATTTTGAAGGATGAAACAACACGAGGGATTTTTTTTTTTTTCACTTAAAGCTTTGAGTTTGCTAATTTTTTGTTTGACTATAAATTCATACCTCCTGCAGAGAAACTTCAGAAAAATTAATGAAATGTCCTTTTCTGTGAATGCAGATTTCTGATATTTTTTTTTGTGAAGACTGCTGATAACTTCATTAAATGAAATAAGCCTCCAATCAGGACTCACCTGTTTAGAAGAAATACATTGTTCTTTCTAGATCAGCCACTGTCCTCCTTTGTCTCCTCCTTTATATATCTATTTCCTTATTTTTCAGTACTATCTATTGCCTCCTTATGCTCCCTCAAGACGTACCCATACAATGTGGGGTCAACAAAGAGGAACCTCCAGCTTTGTGTCCACTTTGGGTACCTGTGGCTTGGGGAGATGCTAAGGTTAGGCTGAGCAGCACCAGAGACAGTGGCAGCTCTTGCTCAGGCATCCAGATGAATACATGCCCATTTTAAAATAACATGGGAGAATTGGGAACTTGAGAATCACAGCTCTGAAAAGAAGGAACTAAAATGTCTATTCTTGGTTTACCCACCTCTTATAACAAGGAATGTGTTTCCAACCCCATAGGAGGCATGTATATATTCTTTTTTTCCTACTTATAACCTTGACTGCACCTTTAGATTTTAAAATACCAGCTACTTAGGATTTAGGAAGAGTCAGTAGCCCCCCCTAAGTACCCATCAGGATTAAAGCTACTAAAACCATTTCCTATTAGTCAGGCACATAGTAGCTGGGTCGAGGCATATGGTTCTGTGTCTCTGGCCCTCAGTTAAACAGTGCTGATAATGCTTCTCACTCAGCCTGTTTGAAGATTAAATTAGCTGCTATTAGTTCAGCTCTTTGAAGATGTACCCAAAGTGGTAAGTGCTAAGTATTATTAGATGAATTTTAGTCATTAGACCCTGGAGAAATTTTGTTGCCTTGTATTAGTGCTTGAGCCACATGAAACCTTGGCTGCTGGTCCACTTTAGCACCCAGGCTCTCTGCTAAGTGCCACGCTATGAGTTTCTGTCCTTAGAGTCACCATCAAGGACCAGCCTGCAAAATGGCTTTAAAGAGGAGTTCTTGTTCTTCAAAATGAAGCAGAGCTTTTGATTTTCCAAACTCTATCTCTGAAAATTTCTCCAGCTACTTTTTAATTGAACATTAAAACAGTGAATCATCTACACGATTTATTAAGCCCAACTTTGATTTAATTGAAAATAAATAAATAAATAAGTAAAGGCTGTCAGCCTGTCTTTCAAATTTAAAGGAAAACGGGCAACTAGATTTTCCATTAAATCACTCCAGATTGGAAAAGGTGTGAGGAAAGATTTAGATCTTTAGTAAAGCCCTCTAGTGGTAGTTCCAGCTATACTATGTGTTAACATAGAAAACTGCCACATTTACTAGACTATTTTATTTGGGATCTTTAGCAGGAAATTAGATGCAACTGTCCTTAGAAGTAAGGTGAGGGAAAAGATAAATTGTTAGTAGCAAGGTAAGTTTCTCTATATATAAATAATTTGTGATTTAAATATATAATGTAGTAGAAATTCTAAATGTCAGTTGATGTAAACAGAAAAGGCAGCAAGTACCACCCTAATCAGATTACAGGGTCTGTCCTCCAGGAACTCGTAACTGGTATGGACTGGGAAAGCTTCTGCAAACCTGAACTTTCAAACTTGAAACTTGAAGTCTCAGTGTCTCAAAGTCAGGATTTGAGAATGCCAGTGGTTACTGTGGAGAACTTGCCAAGGAACGTGCTGTACCAGCTACAAAGATAAACAACATCTTTCATTCCTCAAGACCATAAATCTGCCACTTTTCATCAGAGAGTATATTGCCATTATGGCATTTTTCTCAGGCTTCTTTCCTTCCTCTGTAAAATTCTCTTTCAAAAGAAATACATAAATGATACAGTCTAAGCCAGCAGAGCCTTGTATACAAAGTGCTTCACTGACAATATGGCTGAGATTAGAAAGACAAGAGCTCTTTCTTTTATTATTTAGAAATAAAAAACCCTGGATCATGTCAATAAAATCAGGACAGGTAAAACCACTGTTATTTTAAAGTGTATTACATTGTGGCTGCCTTTTGCCAAATGAAACAATATAAAAAAATTACTATTTAATTCAAGCTTAAACCAGGTTTTGAAAAGCAAGATAACCAGCTTGTTTCCTAGAAACAATTTCAGAATTTTAACAATAAAACTAAATAAATAAGGAAGACCTGCACAGAACCTGTCAAATAACCAACCTGTCTGTCTCAGCCTTAAATGACTCTGTCTGTGTATTCTACTTAGGGTGGTACCTGAAGGTATCTCAGTAGTTCAAGTACCTGGCAGAGTGTTCAGTGTTTCTCAAGAATAACTTTCCCAGAGTTTTCTGGGAGACAAAAGCATTACTCTGATGGCTCCAGCAGGGAGCTGGGGATGTTTAGCTTGGAGAAGAGGAAGCTGAGAGGGGATAATATTAATGCTTATAAATATCTAAAGGGTGGGTGTCAGGAAGATGGGGCCAGGCTTTTCTCAGTGGTGTCTGGTGACAGGACTAGAGGCAGTGGTCACAAGCTGGTGAACAAGAGGTTCAAGAGGTAAGGAAGAACTTCTTTACAATGAAGGTAACAGAGCACTGGAATGGGCTGCCCAGGGGAGTGGTGGAGTTGCCATCTCTGGAGAATTTCAAGGCCTGCCTGGATGTGTTCCTGGGTGATGTACTCTAGGTGATCCTGCTCTGGCAGAGGGGTTGGACTAGATGATCTTTTGAGGTCCCTTCCAACCCCTAACATTTTGTGAATCTGTGAATCTCTTCTTAACCATCTAGAGGATTTTCTGCAGTGCTTACCTGAATAGAGGTACTCATTTCAAGAAGATGTTTTGAAAGTGAAACAAGAATTATAATAGACAGTCAAGAGACCCTTTGAGGAAATGAGGCTGGTACTGGGAAACACAGAACATTCTTGCTGCATAAGAGATTTTAGTGAGAAATGTCAAAATTTAAGCATGACAAGAGATCACTCCCAGAAGGGGACGGTCTTTACCCTGGGTACTTCACCACAACTTTTCTCACTCTCCCTGAGAGCTCTAAAGTGTCTGAATTATCTTTGGATTAGCCTAGAAAAATGTTAAAGACATTTATTTGTACTGTATGACATTTTCGACAACAAGTTTTAAAAAGCCAAAGCACTCGAGTGGTCCTGATTAGTACAGTCATGAAAATTAGAATAATAAAATGTATGTTGTTTAGAATGCAGTTATGTTATAAAGTAAACAAGACCTATAGTAATCAATGAAACATACATCTGAGGTCCCCTGAAGGCCACCCCTTGGAAGAAGGGTAACCACTTGGTAAGGTATAGGACACGTCCAATAAAAACGTGCAATGAACACACCACAGGGTAGAGTTTAATTTCCTGACTCTCGTGGGACTTCAATCTCAGCTTTAATAAGACTTCACTGCTCCACAAAGGGCACCATGGAGCAGTGTGATGCCATGGCTACAACAACAGTTGAGTGCAGAAAATGAGGTTCTTTTCCTGGATCTGCCATTGGCTTCCAAAATAGTTTGGTACATATCACTTCTACAGCTCAATTTCCTCCTCGATACAAATGGGAATAACAATGGTTTCTCACCTTTGACATTCATGGATGAAAAGTGTTAAGTATTATTAATTCATGAATTTATCAACTTCAAGCAGAGTTGTGACCTTGAAAGGAGAAGTTCCAAACGGTGTGCAGAGGCTGCTGGGGAGATCATTAGTGCTATTTATTTGAACAGGCAAGCACATGGATGTTACAGGGATGCTTGTAGGGCTGGAGGAGGAGAGGCAGCCTGACACATTAGATAGTGTGGTGGTTTTCATGGCAGATAGACAGAATTATGAAAGCACAGTGTCGAGCAATGGTTGGAATGAGCCCATCAGGTGGAAGAGTTGCTCCCCTTGTGGGAGATACTAAGCAAGGTTTTGAAAAACTCTGTGCTTCAGTCCCATGGCTTATGGAGCAGTTACAGCAATCAGTCATAACTATTGTTTAGTCCAAGGCAACACATAATCAAATCTACTTCTCAGTCAAGTTCACTTGGGAACTTTTTTTCTTTTTTAAAGCACTAAAATGATCAAGGAAATTGAGGTTGTGAGTTTTGTAAATCTTTCCTAAAGAAAGGTAAGCCCAAGACAATTCATCGAGTCCTACAAATTTTCCCTAAGAACATTTTTAATATGGAAGTGAGCTTTAGTCCACTGATATTTCATAATTCCATTAAAAAAAAAAAAATAGGGCAATGGTTTGACTTAGAGAAACATTCAGTGCCTATTAACTTGCTTTTTTGCCTTATTGCAAAGAGAATTGGAAAGCCCTGAGTGAGTTACAGCTAAAGGGTTCTGCAGCTTCTCACTCTGCTCCACAATTTCCTTTATGCTCTTTTAGCCTATGTTAATTGTGTGCTGGTGCTGTCACTTGAGCATGTGTCCCCTGCTGCACTGAATCACCAGAAAGCTGCTCTTCCAGTCCATCTGTGACAGCTCCAAGCTCAGAGGAAACACTCTTGGTGGAAATGCTGATTCAATGTGGCAGGGGATAAGTGGGCTGGCAGGAGTGGCTTTGTGCATTTTAATAACTGATGAAAAAAAAGGGATGGGTATGACAGATGGGAAGTGAAACAGAGAATATAAATTCTTTTTTCTCTACCAACCCAACACGCTTGTGCTTAATTCCTATTTTAAGGGGCTAGAAATTTATTTTGGACAATGAAAATCACGTGCATCTCTCCTAAAATATGTTCTATTATACCTCAAGGTGTGTATGACAACTTAGGTATTTTGTACAACATATCTTAATGTAGATTACATACATTTTATTATATAAAACCATATAGTGTGCTTGGAAAGTTTTGCTTAGGGCTTTTGTTGTTGTTTTGTTCTTAATGGGGATGAGTGATATATAGTAGCAGTTCGTCTAACATGAGAGAATGCAGAGGAAGAAACAGAAAAGGTCAACCAAGCAAAATTCTTTTCAACCCTGCCACTGTTGGCATCTGTATGGGTCAACAGATGTAAACATATAACCTTTTGTATTGCAGATTTATTCTTACATCACAACATGTTTTTATCCAGCAAAGAACCAGATAGCCTTGTTATCTAGCACATCACCTTGCCAGTGTAAATGTGACATCTAGAGATTAATATATGACACATTTCTTCTAAAAAGTCTTACATCATATTGCTGAAGCTGGAGAGAGATCTTGGCTATCAACAAGAGATAATAGGGAGAATAACCTATTTCCTTTCTTCTTCATAATTTCTGAACCTTCCATGCAAACTGAACTGAGACTTCAGCAACTTTCCTCACTCAAGTACAACAAATAATTGCAAAACTTAAATGGAGCAGGTACCAGTGGGACTCACAGGTAAGAGCATTCTGCCTCATAAGGAAAAAAGTGACCCTGTGGATGATTCAGTTACAATGAAGCAGTGTCTTACTGTATCCTATAATACCCTTGTGCCCTGTCTTAAGCTGTTGTTAAGTATTTATGTTTCATGTTGAGCTACTGACCAGCTCCACACAGAGGTGATCAAGCTTCTCTAGGAGCTAAGGGGTTACCTTAGCTATTTATTTTCTGCTCAGTCTCCTTAACATGAAGGAGCTTAGAAACCTTTGAAGAGAAAAAGAATTGCAAGTATGAGATATAAATATTTTCCTTTGATGAGCTAATACAACAAAAAGTTGAAGAGTTACAATACTACTTCTACTTTTTCATGCTTTTAGGGGCCTTTGGAAAAACAAAACAAAACAAACAAACAAAAAAACCCACCCAACACAACCACCACCTGTCTCTATTGCAGTGAACAGAAGAAAAAGGAAAGTTGTGATAATGGAAAATCACAAAACCACATAAAAACTCTTCCTGGCTTTTCCAGATTTGATTGGCAACATTTCACCAGCTGTAAAGATAGTGTGTGTGTGTGCCATAATCTTTAGCCTTTCAGTCTGAATCAACTATAAAAGACTCGCTTTAATTTAAAACATAAACAAACCTCTTATCTATCTTTCCTATTTTGGAAGTTCAATGCAAACATAACTTAATAACTAATATAGCAATAAAACTGTTGCAGGAAGAAATTTATAGTACATTAATCTGTAGATTCTGTATTTGGACTGGAAATGATTACATGATAATGGAGTAAATGCTTTGCTAAGTGAATACAAACTTAAATACTGTATATATCAAACATGGACATGCTGAAGAATAAATCTGCAGTACATTAATTTACAGAAAGAACTTTCTTAAATGAAACCTTCTGAAATAATAAGTTCAGGGAAGTGAGCAGGCCATCATTAAAGGGCAGGAAGTAAATTCAATGTGAATCTATTAAATGAGACACAGCAAAGAGTTCCATTGAAAACAGTGAAAAAATATCTACAGCTTTGAAAGTTTCCTTCCATCAAGTACAAATCAACTTTTTATGCAGTCTGGAGATATTTCCAAATTCATTAATGAAAATGGCCCAGATTGTGGGGTCTGAACACAAAAACCACAGTCTTCTGAACTCAGAAGTGTGCAGGTTCTGTAGAAATATTTCTTCCACAAGAAGGGAAGAAGTCATCCTTCCCACCCAGTTTGCTGTAAGGCAGCACTAGCATTTAACCATGGCCATTTCTATAGCTCCAAGTCAGCTGTAACCCTCAGAGTCTTAGAAAGACTTTAGCTAAAGAAGCCACTAAAAAATTTCTTGTGCTCTTTTCTTTCCTCTCAAAAATCATTTCTATCCTAATTTAACTAGACAAAAAATAAACAAAAATAATTTCCACACATCCACTCCTCCTTCCCCTTTCTCTTATTCTAGCAAACTTCAGTTAAAGTTAAACCCTGTTAAACTGCTGAAAAGGCTGCTCTGTAGAGCTGAAACAGGGGAAAATAGGTTAGCCTAAAATTAGAATTGATAGTGGCCCCATGGAAAGAAATTGCAAGCTAGGATGGGTAGACTTCTGAGCACAGTCTCACACCTTTCTCTAAGACACAGAAGAAACAGAGAAAAAAGCCTTCCATTTTCCCAGTAATATAAATGGCTTTGCCCTTGGCTGAGATTTAGGCATTTTTATCAAGAATCATGTTGTGAAATCCTAACATATACATAATTAAAAATTAAGTTGCATTGTTGCATGTTTTAGCAGGGGGGTTGGACTCAATGCTCTCCAGAGGTCCCTTCCAGCCCCCACCACTCTGTAATTCTGTGCTTCTGGTCTGTTGGAGATTCTTGAGTATCATGGGGGAAGCAAAGCTGAGTTCAAGCTCTTGTTTAAATAACACTGAGTGTAATACAAGGAAGGAGAAACAGTGTCAGTGGACCAACAAGTATTACTAAAGCATGTTTTTATATCCTTATTTGTCACATTTCCTGTTAACCTTTTTTTTTTTCTTTCCTTTGAAGGAAGCCATACTTTCTGGTGCTGACACCATTCTGCCCTGTAAGATGTCACATCTTTTCAAAGGGAATGTAAATCACTGTGTTTTGATTTTTAATTTTAGCTACCCACACCGAAAAGCTGTGAAGGAGGTTGTGCCAGGTTACGTGAACAAGGTCTCCCTGACAAGTGGGCTATAAAGAGATAGGCCCAAGCTTTTCAATGGATTAAACATTGCTTCACTCAGTCTTGCTCAAGTTCTCATTCTGAAAATTGAACTGTGCCATTTACGTCATTTCAGCCACGCAACATCAGGTACAACAGCCTATTTTTATAAAATGAGCCCTTTGTGACTAATGGCCATCTCCCAAAACAAAATGCTCCCTTCCACTGATAAGTGTACTGCAGGAAGACATACAGCATTGTGCTGGTTGCCAAATAATATTTCCCAATTTAAGGAAACAGGTGGGAAAGGAGATTGTCAGACAGGTTTGAGAAGCATGGAACAGACAAGAGGAGCAAGAAAGGTGAGGAAACATCATGACCTCAACTCCACCCAAACCACAGGCCACCCACATTCATTCTCCAATAGTTATGGATGAAATAGTGATTAAATCTTCCTAGCTTCTTTCTTCTCTCCTGCCATGCCCTAAAGCAGTGAACTATGGCTGCTGCTCCTAAACAGGCTCAGTAAATGCTCAGCCAAACCCTCTTCATCTCTTCTACATGGACCTCAGGAGTTCTCTTGAGAGCACACTAGTCCGGCTGCAAGAATGGGCCATGTCCCTGCTTAGAGAATAGAAGACGAAGGAAGAAGTGCAAACCCCAAAGCAACAGCCAGTGCAAGAACTGAAAAAAATGGACTCACCCTCTCTGTGTCTCACAAACACACACAGATAAAAAGAGAGGAATGAAAAGATACCACAAAATAAAAGCATGAAGATAAAAGAGGTTAAAGGGCAAGAATGTAAAAATCTGGGGGAAAAAAGATACATCATGAAAAAAAAAAAATCCCCTACCCACCCCTGCAACCTGTTGAAAAGTGCTTTGGGAAGCTTAGTGCTGGAAGAACACCTTAATAAGAATGTAAAACTTAAAATCATGAAACCAAGAGGGATTTTACAGTCTCCAGTTAATTTTCCAAAAGAGAAATAAGGAACAGAGAGAGAAATGTTGCTTAGCACCCTAATACCATGGCAGTGATGGCA
Source organism: Merops nubicus (assembly GCF_000691845.1). Lineage (NCBI taxonomy): Eukaryota > Metazoa > Chordata > Aves > Coraciiformes > Meropidae > Merops > Merops nubicus. Next base: position 32,270 of record NW_008630009.1, on the reverse strand, counting down.
TATGTCTGAATAACTGAAACCAGACCCATACTCCACCCTTCTCTCCCCAGCTTTTTCCAGCTGCTTTTCCAAGTGTACTATCGCAATCCCTGGAGCAAGAGGTGTTCTGCTATCCCTTTGATAGCACTCACATATTTCTTTTCTGATTTTTTTTTGTAACAGTACCTTGAGAAAGCCATTATCCTATGTAATCACAAAAGAGGGCTGAACATGGCAAATAGATGACTCCTTTAATGTCCAGATTTTTTGCAAAAATTGCTATTACTTCCCTGTTAATAAATATCATGGTTTGGATTCTTGAAAGAAAACCCTTTTACAAAAATCATGTACTGCACTCATCGTTGGCATCTTTCATCACACAGCAGATTTACCAATCTGCAGTTAAAAAGAATAATTTGTTCTAACTTGCCATGAACCATTTATGGATTCCACCTGAGCTGGAGTGATTACCAAGTTAGCACAGAGCTATTCTGTAGGTAAATTCATAGATGATGTGCTTCCTAAGCCTACAGAGCACAGGATAAAACACTTATTTAGTTTTTTCCTCCCACTTACTTTTCTTTTTATTTCCCTCCTCCTCCTTTGTTCAGCTGATTTCCAAGAGCTGAGTCTTTTGGAAAATAATTTCCAGAAATAGAACTTGTGTGTATTTGTATTTTTAGAAGTGATTCCTGATATTCTATGCCCAGGTGGAAGGAAATGGGTGATAGGGATATTAAGGAATTTAAAGGTACCGAGTAATTTTGAAAAATCTAAGCCAACCACAACTGGCTGTCAAGGACCTAGCACCCAAGTAGTTCATATTACAGACTCTTCGAAAGGATCCTCCATCCTTTCAAAGCCACAAGGTCCCTGCTGATTTAAGTCATGCAGGATCAATCCTGTTAGGCTAAAACATATGCCAAAAATCTGTCAGAAACTAATAGGCAGGACATTTGACAGCAACACTTAATTCCCCGGACGAATGTGGAGCTTTACCTGACATGTATAAGAGTTATGACTTCAGAAAGGGCTTTTCTGACAAACCCACCAATATGTTTCAGCTACAGTCCCTGTGAAATTTAGTCCTAAGCAACAAACTCTCTGTCACATTTGGACCTTCCCTCCACTTTTCCATGTGATGCCAATATCTTGTATTTTCTTTTGCTGCTAAATTACTTTTCTTAAACGAGGGTGGGGCTAATTTAACAAACTGTCCATCAGAAAGGCTTTGCAGAGTAAGGAGAAGTGAAGTTTTCTATAAAGTGATTTTTCAAACATGCCTTCATAAAAAAAAAATTTCATTTAAATATTTTTTCTGGCTATCTGACAAGGGCCACGTTTGTAAAAACAAACCATTTTTAATGTCACGTGTCGGCCAACAGCAACAGTGTTGGAGGCTGGGACACTGCTGCAGAGCAGAGATGGCTTCTCTCCTAACGACTCTAAGCCTGTGATGAACACAAATTTGAGAGAGGAATTTGAGACCATAGCCACGGAGCATTATTAGCTTTCATCAGCCCCTCTCTGGTTTATTCCTGGAATCTGGACGCATCCCAGAGGCATGGTTTCTCAGCCCTCATTAGGCTTCATAAAATGAGTCTCCCTTACTTGGAAATACCTACTTGGCAAGGATTCCTTCTTCTCTCTCTTCTTTCAGTGGGTGTTTTGTTGCAATATTCAGGGTTCATATTGGGCCAGATCCTTTTGCAGGAGAAGTGCTGAGCTACGCTCACAGTTTGCTGCTCATCTCATTATTTCTTACAGCTGCATACATACACCAACTAAAAACACCTTCAGAAAATGAAGTTCACCTTCAAACACCATGAGAAATCTCCATCAGGACCACTCTTGTCACTGTCTGCCCTCACTCGCTTTGATACACATCCTGTGCCAGACTCGTCCCCTTGCCACACACAGTCAGTGACCTGTGAAAATGTTCCTGATCTTTCAAACAGGAGCTCTGTTCCCCCAGCCCCTAATCAAAGGGAAAGCTCATTTAGGTAACGATCCATCCACAAAAGGCTTTTATTTCGAACAAACAAACATGTGTGTCACTTTCTGCCCAGAACACGTATCATACCAGCAGGAAAGCAAGTTCATGTGGATGAGCTGGCAAAGAAATAGCCTTTTAAGTGGCTAGTCAAATGTTCAATTCACTTGAATTGGCCAGAGAAGAGCATTCCCTTCTAATTTTGAGATGCTCAGTCTCCTGACTCAAAAGCTCAGGTGGAGCTCAGCCAGAGCTGACTTTGTGAGCAACGTAGCATCCAAAAAGAATTGTTTTGTCTGCTGGAAAAACAGACCCACTGAAGACAGGAATGTTTTCTGGTTTGAAGAACAGGCATCAGTTATGTTCCATATCACAAACCTTTTCTGGTCAGACACACTGGCTTGTTGCCTTCAAGTGTCTTGTGGGCCTTTAAATAATTCCCAATTTTTCTAACTTTTCACATTTGGTTTATCAAATTATTCAGCTTCAGGGGGAGATCTGATGGTTACACTCCCTAAAATCTTAAGGTGATTTCAATAGCAGCAGTTCTTTTCTGTCTTACATTTCAGGCTCTTCTGACATAATTTCTATTACCAATTTCACCACTCTGTCCACTATTTTTTCCTTCATTTAGACTAATTAAAGAAGTATCTGTGCTCATAATAGCAACTCTTTTTGCCTAAAGCAACAGTGAACAGAATAAAAAAATAGATCAGTCAACCAGCATTACTGACAGGAATGCTGATCTTTAAAGACTAATATATGAGGATTTTGAGAGAGTTTTTTTTATGTAGCAACTTTTTCATTCTGTTAAAATTTTAAATGAGTTGGTTAGCAAAAATTTAAACTTTTGTTAGTGTACATTGGTCTATTTTTACGTAAAGGACAGACAAACCCAAAAAGATTATATTAATGGGAGATTCAGTTGGCATTGACTATAACCGCAACCAAGAATTAGAGTTCTACTTCATGGGTGTCTTGCAGAACAGGCAATGCTTTCCAAATGTTTAATAAAAAATATTTGAAATAAAGCAGTATTATGTCTTAAGTATGCAATTTTTTTGTTCCTTGTCAAACCAGTAAAAATGCAGCCAGCTAGCATCTCTAAGAAACGTACAATTAGGGTTTCCTTTCAGTAGCATTCTGTTCACTATTGTAAAACTAAAAATGAATTATGCAAAGTGGACTTAAAAGACTAGAAATATTACTCTTAATTTTGGGATATTCCACATTTTTAATGGCAAGAATTAAGAGTCGAGAATTTGCCATGTCTCAATGGAAAGTTTGATATTAAATAGTTATCATTAGGCAGCACCAAGAAAACCACTTGTTCTCAACATACTTTCCCTTCCATAAACCAGGGAGCCAGAGCATTTCCATAGAAAAAGGAAAAGGAAATAAATGAATTTCATCTAAACCACCAAATGTTTTTAGTCAGACCTCAATTATTTTGAAAATCTTCGTGGGGTGGTAGCGGTTCTGTTTCAAATTAGGGAGATGTCCAAGCTGCATACATCAGATTGGGATCCGACTTCCTCAGAACACAAGGATGCTGCAATCCCAGGCTGATTCAGCTTATTGTAGAAATAAAAAGCATATGCGTAGATTTAACATGGATACCACCAAGAAATGCAGGTGCTTTTTTGGGAGTTTCATCTGCACTCTTTTCCTAGACTTTTCCAGGAAAAAAGTCTTTTATTAAATTAAATCTTTTGTGATTTGCCTATTTCAAACCCATTGACTGGGCAAAGGTTGGCTTGCCCAGCCGTGATTTTTTCCTTTCTGTGAAACCTAGATTTTATATAACATACCTAGAATCTACTTGTTCTCAGGGTTGAAACTTGTTGCCATTCCCAGAAAAAAAGTATTATATTTCTCATTATTCTGTGATATTGAATAGCTAGACTACTGCCGAACTCATTCATCGATCTACCTTAGATTTAATACGAAGCCCTATCTGTGGTGCCACTGCAATCCATGGTAGAATTTTCATTGATGGATGTTGCTGGTTGCCAACAGTTATAATGTGCATATAACAGAAATGCTTTAGAATACTTAGGACCTTTGTTCATATATATTTATAGCATTAATTTCTTAAAAGTGGTAGACATGGGTCTAAATATTGCCATGACCAAAGACACATTTGATCAATAATAATGCTGAATAAATCATTAACACACCTTAATTCAGAAAGAAATACTTACAGAATTCTTAACTTGCAAGCAGGTTATGAATTATTCAAATACACACTGGCACATGGAAAACAAGGGGTTTGTAGCATTGGCCAAATATTCTGAATTCAGGCTGTCTTAGGTTTTGGCCAAATCAACCACATGGTTCCCTGACTGAATGAGCATGTTAAAGCCTTTCTTGTAAATCTTCCACAGACAAACACAATGTTAATATGGATTAGTTCATCCTAATTATTAGAATGAATTCCTTTTTTCTCTAAGTCTGGTGTCAACCTTTAGAACTTTCCTATTTGCTATTCCAGTCCTTTGCAGACTGGATTCTGGGGTTTTTCTTGGACAGACTTTAAATAAAGTCAACTACTGTAATCCAAAATTTTCTCCTACCTGACTGCATGATGCATGACAGGAGAAAGATGGAGGTGCCCCAGAACTGCCATTCTTTATTGTTCTCCCTCCTTTGTTCCCTCACCAGTCTTGTAAATCCACAATAAAATCCCCATTGAGAAGCTTTCTTAGCTGTTCACAAGTCCACCTCTAAAGTTTGTCTGAAGCTCTGGCTCAAACAGCTAATTAGAGATCTTACCTTTTATAGCCTCCTCTACCCTTTAGTTAGCTGATCCCTAATCAGCTTTGCCCATTTGAATTCTCCCCCACATGCTTGATTCCAGCTAAACTGACATTTTGTCAGGCTGGTCAGCTTCTTTACCTTCCTTTCAGTTGGTCTTGACAGTTTGATCACATAGTCAAAATACAATTACTCTGCAGGCAAGAACTGCAACCTTTCCACAGTGCACTTTCTCCAAAAAATAACATATTTAGAAATACAGTCTTTCAAAAAGTTTTCAGAAGGGGCAAGCTTTTCATGATATTAAAAGCAAAAAGCAAGGAAATATTTAAACAAACCAGAAAATCCTCATTGTGAACACATTTTCGGTTCAGACAACCTGAATGGCTTTCAAATTATTAATCTTACACTTTCATCAAGACTGGCTTAAAGAGGAAGACTGCTCTAAAATTGGACTTTAGTGGAACTTCTTTTCTTATGCCCATTTTTAGAGAAAGATAGTTTCTACCAGAATCATATATATGAGGAAAACCAAAGATATCAGCATAATTTTGTAGTCACGTTTATTTTTTTCTTGTGTCAGTAGGAAATAGATTACAACAAATTTATTTTTCAAATCTGTTAAAGATCAGCAACCATCTTGTGTCACTGAGCCTCTAGAATCTCAGACAACACAAGTTAAAATTTTAGAGCACTTTCTGCAGAGGAATGAGATTAAACCACTATTGAAACATTCACTATCCTTTATTTGCTAGACAAGGACAGACTTTTTAGCCAATTGACTTCATCTATGCAGATTACTGACAAAGAATGTTAAAAGGTCATTCTAAATGGTGTCCCTTAGGGCCATTTGGGCTTGAGTGGTCCTGTCCACAACTTATTTGCTATGGTCCACTGCTTTTAGGTAGATATGAAAAGAGCTTTGTGAAAAGCACATTTGAAGACATCTCTGCATGACCTTGTTTTATTTTTTCGGAGATTCTGGACAGACCTCATCTTTGTGGCAAAGGTCAAATGGGAAACATCTTGAAAAGAGCTACTGGAGCAACAAGGGAATGTGAATCTTTGTGCTCTTCTGCCCTCAGCCATGAAGTTACTGTACCTTATGAGTAAGCTCATGGTTCTTTGTTCCTTTGAGATTATTTATTACAAAAAAAAAAAAAAAGCCTTTGAAAGCCCTCTTTATTTTTACTTTGAATCATATTATTAAGGGGGGGAGGTGGAAGCACACTTAAAATGTTTTGGCTGGAGTCACCTTTGTTAGTTGAGTGGAATGATCTGTATATATGAGAGATGAAATACAGGTCTATGAAACGTTATCACAGAGAATATATTGGTATTAGAAAATGACAGGAGTAGCAAAAAAATATCTTCTTCTTGAGTTATTTACATTTTATTATAGAAATCTGACAGTTCAGGAGGCTTGATCATTTATGAAGTTTATAATGCTGTATTTCCATTCACTTTTAACATCCGAGACAAACGGGGAAAAAAAAAGACAAATCATTCCAGGGCTGCCCAGTATAGTAAGTTTTACTAGAACATTACATTATTTTTTCTAGTTTAAGATCTTACTGATTGTCTTGATATGCCCTCATATCAATTCTGTTTCAGAACAATCAGTTGTTTTTCTATTACAAGAACTGTTACAATGCTGCTTTCAGTTTCAGACAAAGCCCTCTGAACCTCATTGAGATAAGCAAGTAGTAATATCACACCCAAAGTGACAGCACATTTATAGGAAACATGCTGTTATTAAAGATGCCCAAAAAAGGTCAGTTATGAAAACAAGAAAACAAACATTTTCATCCCTAGCCTGCATAAAATGGGAAAAGTAAGAAATATAGTTACACAGACATCTAGGGGACAGATTGTCCTCCCATGGCCAAGTATCACTAGCTTGGTTATCAGCTAGGGCTTCATTTGAAGGTTTAAATGGAACCACCAGAGCCCTGTTGTGCCAAATAATGAACAAATTTAGAAGCAACTGTGTTAAAGGAAGAGCTATCTTTCGAAATCACATTTCTGTATGTTTCAAACAAAATCTTGGTATCCCACGAAGAAGAGGCAGCTACTTGAAAAATAGGGGATAGGTCTTTTTGGAATTTACTTAATGTTAATTTTCAATACACAGTGATACTTATTTTCATTTTGTAACTCAGTGAGAATATAGATTTACTTGACGTAATGTCAAATAACAGCTCTATAAAATTTAATATTTCTCAAAACATGTCCAAAAAATGCACTCATTTCAAAAATCAAGCTGAAAAAAACCCCATGATTTTCTGTCTTTTAGCAATCTGTATGTGCCAATAACTCAAATCTTTTTTCAGCATAAAAACCAAGATGTGCCTATTTAGTGTAATATGACCATAATGTTATCTAACAGAAGTCCACAGAACACATGAAACATTTGTCTTGCAGTCCCTAGGTGAACACATTATCATTTTCTTCTTGTCACTCAACACTGAGCATGTTAGATAACAACCTATAATAGAATTTAATATAATGGCTTCTCCAGTCAATATTGGAATGAAGATTGAGATTTTCCTAATGGGATCTGAGCAGCCAAATCCCTTGGGCAGCATGGAAGATCATATCAGCCTTAAAATTCAGCCAAGCAAAAAATTATGTCAACATAATTTTAATATTAGAAAGCAGTTGTTGGCTTCACTACCTTAAAATGAGAATTCTCACATAGGAATATATTTTGAATACAATGTTTTTTGAGAGAAACATCCTTTCCTCAAGAAGTATTTTTAAAAGACATATCTTCCTCATTCACCGAACACCATTTCAAGATTTTCCATCCTCCCTCCTTTTTCTATTTTGCTAATGAAAGGAGAAGGGAAAAGAAACAAAACAAAACAAATCTGAAAATATTTAATTCTTTTGACTTGCAGCTTTCATCTTTTGAGCCATTTAGTCCTGGTAAAGGTTTAAATGAAGACAACAGGAGATTGTCATAAAGAGCAGGTTAGAGAAGAGTTTTACTGGCCAACTCTCCATCACACCATTTCTGGGCACATGAAGCAGCATTAAATAGCTGGTGTATTTTTTAAAGTTCTAGAAATGCAGAGGAAACCTGACAGCTTCACGTGTGCCCCAGATGTTCTCACCAGCATCCGTTTAACCCAGGACAAGTAGGCTAAAACAATATTCCCTCCACAGGTCTCTTTTTATGGGAAAGGGAATACAGCCCTTCTGTTACAAGTGACAGCACCAGGCTGCCCGGGGCTGCTCAGGTATCAACTCTGATTTGCAATCAGTTAGGAAAAGATTGCAGATCCAGGCATTGACTGCAGCCATCCACGAGGAACCAAACATCCTCCTCACCTCTTTGATCCAGTCCTTAAAAATAAGCAGGTGATGATAGGACAGTCCCACCCATTGTTGCCTTTCCTTACACAACAATCAGTCACTTTAACAGGATTCAATCTGATAAAGCAACTTTTACCCTCAGCTTTTCTGGTTCAATTAACTTGCAATAACTAAAACCATCAAGGCAGCTTAAAACCAGTCAGGAATGGTCTTTCATATACACTAACATCTGATTCTTGGGAAATGAACTGTAATTATTGAAAATAGCTCTCCGGTTAAATCCATATACTGACAGAAGGCAAATAAATACAAAGAAGTGATTTTAAAAGTATCAGGGACATGGAACAAGAAGCATAAATTGATTTATATGAATTTAAATGTCACTCTGCACAATATAGCACTATTTTATTGAGATATGTGTAATAACATCTTACTATGAGTATTTTAATAATACATTGATGTAGTGGCGGTTTTGAAATTTGAAACTCTTAAATTATTCATTTAAGTTATTGCAGAAGTAAGCATCACAAAAATTTGTATGTATTTATATTTACTTTTCATGTATAAAATCAAAACAATAGCATTTATATTCTATTATAATCTATAAATACATACTACAGTATATAAATCTCTACTTAATACATTTTTTTTTTCTGAGACCCCACCTTGAGACTGGAAAAATACAAAGGACAAGGGAAGGAAAAAAAGAAAGCCTTGTTGTGATCATTTTATGATCTGGAACTTAAGGCACTGAGGGAGTAAAAAATTTTCCCCGCCACACCACAAGAAGCCTCTGACAGAACTAAGAATCAGACCAGAGCTCCTAAATTGCAGTCTTGTGCTCTAACCACATGGCCAAAAATGCCCGTAATATATTAAAGGTTTAGTAGGAAACTACTTTGTGACTTGACATGAACAGTTGTTAATATAATAATTGAGTTTATTTTGCCTATCTGCCTTCTGAACTGCTGGGCATAGCAAAACTGTTCAGACTGTGTTAATAAAAAGAACATGCAAGTGTGTTTCAGATACAGCTTTTTTAAATCATGTGTTTTAAAACATTCTTTTATTTTCCCACTGACCTTCCTGAAGGTAATTTAGTGCTGATGTGTTTTGTTAATTGTTTTTGTGCGAGAGTGAAAGAGAACAAAATAGATTCTGAATGAATGAAAAGAAATAATGTGCTTGAAGACTGAATACCACAGGAAACAAAACTGCCTCTTAGCAATCTGAAAGAGCTTTGATTCTGGAAAGAAAAAAATAAAAGAAGAAGGTTCTGGAAAGTGGATGTACCCGACTATCAGTTATACCACACTATGAATTGAAATATAAAGACACATTTGTGACTAATTTATTGGCCAAACTAAATGCAGCTGCTAAAACACTGCCTGGCTAATCTTTGGGTATGTTACATTTGAGCTACGTTGCTGAAATGGTATTCTAAATGATGGCATGTCTTATGGACATCATCATATAGATTAGTCCATGCTAAAAGCATTGCTGAAAAAGTGATGAGTTGTGCTAAAATAAGAAGATAAATAAATGGAAGCAGCCTCTTCCCTGTCACACACACACAAATGCCAAAACAAAGCAGAGAAATAAATTCCAAACCTCTTTTTCTTCAGAAACTGCAGTATTAAAAAAATAAGGAAAAATTAGTGGTGCAATACTGGTATAATAAATAAGGTTTTCCAAAGGGCTTTCCTAGAGCAATATCCTCTTTCAGAGAGCAACAACTCAGTATATAATGGGCATGAGGATCTTTGAGCTACACAAAAGTCCATCATCGCCTACCTCTTCTGCAGCATCCAACATTTTACCTCTACCTATTTTTAATTCTTTGAAATTAAACAAAATCAATGCCAGGGTAAGTGCCAAGGACAGAGGCAAATACCACATCAGAATGCTGCATGGTACAGGATCTGCTATCGTTATAACTCCAGCCTTCTTCAGGTCTCTGCAAACCCTTCTCCTTCTCTCTTTCTAAGCAACAGATTTTCATCACTTTTCTGCTTTGAAGAATTTTTCAGATCACCTCTAGTCCTAGCACAAACTTTTGTGATTTCTGCTTTTCATATTTTTTCAAGACAGAAATTCACCTTTAATTCTTACTACTCTTAGCTTTTGTCTTGCGTGGTCTTTTGATGAATGACTATACTTTGAATCCCTGACTTCATTTTTTCTCCAGTCTCTTGTGATTAAACTTCTCAAAAGCCTTTTGAAATGTAAACAAGTTATGCCATTGGACTTCCTTATGTCCACGGCTGCATGGATTACTTCCAAACATACTAGTAAATAGTGCAGCATAATTTTCTCTAGTTGAATCTCTGATGATTAAATATCATCACCAGGAAGACTTTAGATCATCAATTCTCACATTTTAACTGTGGTGAACACATTTTACATCAAATGGAAGGAAATGCTTTTGAAAAATTTTCATATGCATCTCAAATCATAAACTTGTTGGGTTTTGACTGTGTAGGAGACATGCATTAAACCAGATTTAATTTCTAGATATGAGAAATTACTCATTAAAATATAGAAATGAAAAGCTTCTAAACAGATACAATTTCCACATAGTCTTACACATATGGAAATACAGATATCTGCACAAGTATGTAGAAGTATACCACATTTTGCTCAGCCATAATTCCTTTGGCAATAAGAGAATTTATTAAAGGGAAATATATGCTCTCAGACTGACCATGAATTTTTAACCAATATCATAAGCTACCGTTTCTTCTTTGGTAGAAGAAAGGAAAGTTGCTGTTGGCAGTTTTTCTTAATTCTTATTTTATGGAGGCCCAGTGTCCTAAAATGCAAAGATTTTTCTTCTTCCTCCTTTGATTATAGGGTAAACTATATTACATCCATATTTGCATCTTCTCCCCTAGCCCGTATCAAATGTTACAGCTGAAATACATCTCTGACAGAGATCTGGGCTTTCAGCCTTTTCAAGTGAATTATTAGTCAACTATTCATACTTCTGTGGAAGGAGAGACATTTTGCTATTTGACATCTGGCAATCATTTAAAGCTCTAGTAAATCCTCATTCAGAGCAGTACATATATCTGATTTACTTTCAGTATTTTCTTGGTCTACATGCCACCCTATTGCTTTTCTTGGCCAAAAAAAAAAATAATATATATATATATAAAGAATTAAAAAATGCTGTTGGGTGGGGCTAGATTTCAACTGCTAGATTTTCGCTATACTTTGTACTAAACCAGATACATAAGAACTATCTAATGTGTAAAATCTGTTGTTTATACAGTTCTGCAGCTGGCTCTGCCCCAGTTGCTCGAGAGTGATATCTAAACATAAAATAATCTCTGTATAAACTGTGGGTTTGTAAAATATGTAAGCACTCAGTGCCTGTTCAGTCCAGATCGTTTGCTGAAACTGAAGGTTATGCCTGGGTGATAACCATCAGATGTCAGTTCAAAATGGAATCCAAATTATTCCAAAGTTTAATTATGCTCAGGTCACAAGGACTTGAGATGGGGGACAGGTTGGGTAGAATATTAGAGCATACATCAGCACGTGCAACAGCTAACCCATGGTAACTGCTCTTCCTTGAATTCTGTGGAAGTCAAGTGAAGTAAACAACTTTTAAATACCTACCTAATTAGGAGATTGCACCCTTTGAATCATTAGAGCTGCAATCAGGAACAAGGCTTCTCTTCTGCTTACACAGTGTGATGATCCTGCTGCAATGAGTAACTGCTGTTGGAAGGTAACACAAGGTAAGACTAAAACATTTTTCCTAAAAGCTTAAGGAACAAAATATGTGTGACGACTTGAATGACACAACTTCTCACATCAAGAGTCTTGTCTTCAGTGTGAAATGTAGGTAAAATTGTAGTTATCACAGTTCTGATATGAGGTAAATTCACCTGCTGACTATAAAAAACAACCCTGCCCTGGTATTTGGGGGTTAGTCTCAGGATAGCAGAAACACATGAGTTACATCAAAGTTTCTGAAAGCATATTTTTATATGGGAAGAGGCTGCCATGGGCAACTTAAACAAAATAGTACCTGAAAGAAATAACAGATATGGTTTGGTCTTGATGTCTGCTTTATAGGAAAGCTAACCATCAGAGAGATCAGCAGGTCATTTTTGGTAAATTGATTATTTTAGGTTTTTCAATGCTTTCAATCTGATATAACTATAAATATTGCACCTCTACTTCAGCTGCATAGATTACCACCTACTAAAGCACATTCTTTGCTGTTAGAGCTCAGTGATCAAGCACACACAGCTTGGTAAAATTAATTCTTTCCTTTCTGATCCTTTCTCATAATCTGCAAGCTCCAGAAACCAGCATGTCTTCTGAATTAGACACCACTATATAATAAAACAGAGACCCATCTGCTTAGGAAGATATCCCACGGGTAAGCATGCTAACAGAGCACTCTGCCATGGAGCAGCTCACTAGCTGATGAGCTCTGATGTGAAACTCATCTTTCTGAAAAGTTACTGTAGGACTGGTACCTTGTCCTCAAAACCTTTCCCTCTGAAACCACCAACTGCCATGGAGCATGTCCACTACCAGCAATAATAATGTTGGGTTACATAGGATCTGTTCACACTTACCAGCACGATCTTGCAGATGTTTAACATATACTTTTAAATTCATTCATAGAGTAAAAAAGAATCCTTGAAATTTGTTGCTATTTGAGTCTTTGAAGTTTCTTTCTTTTTACCTTGTTGACTAGTCAAAGGAAGAATGTATAACTGTCCTAATTAAGACCCTCAGTTTAATTTATGTCAATGTCCTCTTCCAAATCCCACCACTTCAACCCTCTTGGTGTCTTTTCTGTACTTAAATTCTACTGAAATATTGCAAAATACTCTTTCTGTGTTACAAGACCATTTGGAATACATGTGGTTTATCCTAAACCACAGAACTTGTTGGATCAGTACTATTGAGATTCAGGTGTGAGGACATTTTCTGTGGGTTACAGTGTTAGAAGCAGGGTAGAGGTGTGTTCTCCCACAGCTAGTGCTACTCAGCTAACATAATGTTCAACCACTCCAGCTTCATTAGTCTTGTAGTCTTCTAGTCCTGGGATTGAGTGAGGGCTCTATTGTGGTAAGGCAGTGAGTGCACTATTGAGACTAGGTTCACAGAATTACAGACCGGTTTGGGTGGGAAAGGACCTTTTCAAGGTCATCCAGTGCAACCCCCCTGCAGTGAGACATCTGCAACTAGAGCAGTTGCTCAGAGCCGCATCCAACCTCACCTGGAATGTTGCCTGGGATGGGGCATTGACCACGTCTACAGGCAACCTGGGCCAGGGTTTCTATTCATACTGTAAAAAAAAAAAAAAAACTCTTCCTTCTATCTCATCTAAATCTCTTAGTTTAGTCTAAAACCATCACTCCTTGTCCTGTCAGAGCAAGTCCTGATATATCTTTCTGACAGGCCCCTTTAAGTCCTGGAAGGCCACCTGAAGGTCTCCCCAGAGCATTCTCTTCTCCAGGCTGAACAACTCCCCCAGCTTGGCCTCACAGCAGAGACTAGAAGAGATTCCCAGACTGTGCCTTCCTCCTCTAACTTACCTGCATCCATATTTGCACACCTTTTGGATAAGATATTGATCCCTCTTCCAGCTATGTTCTCTCTACCTGCCAGAATGATTCTGCCAGAATGAGGAAGCAAGATACTGGAGAGACTCAATTTTTATTTCTGCTTCCCAGTTAGGTTCAGAGATAAGGTTATTTGGGTGACAGTAATTATATATTTGGAATATGTCATATGTTTTGCCTTTTTTGTTTGTTTTCCTAAAGGGTACTCAGGTTTGCATTTATAGGATTTGAAGTACTATAGCAGTTCCCTAAGGGTTTGGGTAGGATGAGGAAGGGCCAAAGTGATCAAGTTGTCCCACAAGGAAAAGAGGAGGGGAAGAATATGTCTTTGCTAACGTAGAGAATTTTGGGATCAAGTAAATTGTTTTCTTTGGGTGTAAGAAATTCAAAACTAGTTGAATTCTCTCTTTCTGTCCTGAAAGTTGAGTTCTCTCTTTAGTGATTTTGAATAATCTCAGGTGTCTGTGGTTAATTCTGAGTTTTTTACTTCTCCTCAGCCAGCTGAAACAATTTCAAACAACAGAAATATACAACTCTCATATAAAAATATAAGATTTGCCACAATAATTGACACACTGCAAATCCAATTGTAGAAACTGGAGATCAGTAGTTGGATCAGAGAGAACAAGCAATATCCTGGGATGGCAAATGTGCCTGTTGGGACAGCTGCTGCACCTGCCAGCCTCAGCTAGTGTCTGCACCTCATCCTCTTCAGCCTTGGAGCCCCATCCTGCTCCCTGTCCTCTGTACCCTGATCTGTGCCTCTTGAGAGGGGGCCAGGCCATCTGCAGCAGCTCTGCAGGCTGCACTTCCACAAGTGCTCAGCCCTCACAATGGAGTTCTGATTTTCCAGAAAGTCTGGCACCCATTCAGCCATCCTGCTTCAACGTACCAAATTTTCAGAAGTGCTTGGCCATCAGCGGTTCCTGTTGACATTCAACATGCCCATGTGTTCATCCACAGCTGCTGCCTCTTTTGCAGGTCTTTTAAGCATCTCCTTTTCTACTGCCTGTGTCAGCACAACGACCTGTCACGTTGTCAGGGACATCTTTAGGATGTGAGGTCACAGGATAAGGGAGCAATCGCAGTCCTGGTCAGCTGCTGGAGACTGCACTGCCTTGCTGGAGTTCTTCAAGCAAATGTGGCATGGACCCAGCTACAGATTGGTCCCACTGGCTCTCTCACAGTGACCTGTCTTTGAAGGTGGAAAGTCTCAGGACTCTCCTCCCAGGGTGTTAAAATGAGTGAGATCTTGGCACATGATGGAGAGGACCATGGTGGTGGGAAGCAATGCAGTGAGTTAGGCTTAGCATCTCAGAGTGTACATGAGGGTCTGTTAGAGCAGAGACAGGAGCAGTTCCACACTGACTGCCTCTAACCAGTTGCACCTTTGCTCATAATGGGTAGACTCAATGACTTTTTGAAACTGGGTGCCAACCTTGAGATGGGGTTCACAACAAATCACCCCCGTTTATCCCCTCTTTGGAAAGCTCCATGCAGATTTTCCTCAGTTTTGTACCCTGGATGTACCACACACGTCTCTCCCCAGATTTTTGAACTCTGCTCAGCTAACACCAGCTTCTCCAGAAACGAATCTAGGTGGAAACTGTACATGCAGCCAGAAAAATTATTCCCTGTATTTGCTAGGCAAGAGGTTGCCTGAACAGGAGCACAAGGAAGTAAAACCAAATTCCCTGCTCCTCATAGGTACAATGGGTGTAGGGCACTCATCTGATTGTTTACAGAAAACATTTTTTCTTACAAACACGTTTCTCAGTCTTCACAACACTGGAAGTTGTTCCCTTCCAGCTGCAATTAGTATTAGTTTGACACTGCAAGTATAACAGCAATTTGTTTTCCTGACTTTTCACAAGCACTGCTGTTTGGAAAATGCCTGTGTAACTCATAAATAGAGAGAAAACAGGTCTGCTCTGAGAAGTGGTGGGGACATGCAGAAAAATGTACTGTAACATGCCACTAGAACAGTTAGAGGACAATAAAGTCTGCAGAGGGGCAGAACCACTGAACTACAGGATGTAAACAACAACAGATCACCAAGGCATCTGAAAATACCTAAACCAATTTTGTCTTTTAAAAAAGCCATTTACTTGTCTTCATATTTTGCATTTTCAAAGGTTAGCCTTTTATACAACTTGTAAGAGGAATCCTTAAAAAAATGACTAATCTGACAGTGTCATATTTAAGTTTCACAACATCCCATGCTGTTATGACAAACAGTGCAGAGTTCAAAAGGAAGGAATGTTTTTATCAAAGGATTCCACACACAAAGAGTACAAAGCCCAGCATGGAATGACTAATGGCCCAAACTATAGCAATAGATATAATTTTTTTTTTTTTTTTTTTAAAGTTTTTCTACCTGAGAAGCATTCAGGTTTATCAAGCTGGGATCCAAATCCTTTCTATGCAAACAGCATCCTGCTGTCTGTCTTAATATTTTACTTCTTTTTACTAAGCCCATCACATAGCAACACAGAGATATTGTTTTTTTAAGGGCTCCCTATTCAGCACCATCAAAACTACAGCATCAGAAATACCTTCACTTGTAGCATGTATTTACTGATGATTACTCAAATGGGCAACTAATAAATGGTGCAGACTGAAAAGCAATTATAAAGGATGGTCCTTTCAGGATGGGGTGCTTGAAAATAGTCATCGGTTTGAAGGGAATTTTGATGGGTAGGGATCTTTCAGTGTGGATTATAAAGGATAGAAAGCAGGAGCCTGAGAAACAGAGGGAGGCTGTTCATGCAAGGACGTGCTGGGGGAGATCATGCCCTGCCCAGTGACCAGGCAGGTCCCTAACATCTGAGTTTGTGCTGCTGAAATCAGCTCTGAAAACTCAATTTATTTCAACAATGAAAGAATGCAGTTTTGTCATGCAAAGCCTTAAAGACTGAAAACTATTCCTTGATTTTGTGATTCACCTCATTTTCAAGACCATGAGAGTAGTAGGTCAAATGTTAGAACTTCACCACATTACCTATGACAACATGCTCACTTACATTTATGGCTAGAGAAAACAGAAGCAATGGTCACCTCTACTTACTAGCCATAAAACATGCAGATGCTCTTCCTTGAAATATCTCCATTTTTCTTCTCATAA
>NW_008630009.1:0-15471 GCF_000691845.1 Merops nubicus | reverse complement strand
CCTACACGGGGAGGTGTGGAGATTTATCCCAAACTGTAAAAGAGCCCTTTCTCCTCATGTTGCCATGCTGAGGTGAGCTCACTGGAAAATTGCTCAGATGATTACTGGTTACAGGATCTGGGGCATGGTTGTTACTAGTGGTCCCTGGCACGCTGTTTCTGTGGTACAAACAAAGGTTGCTGGTGGCCAGCTTCATGGGTTGGCCAAGCAGGTTTGCTTAACTTGTGAACTTATGCAGACATTCATTAATTACATGACTCAGTACACAGTCCTGACTGTCTCTGGTTAGATAACAATCATTAACTACACTCTACAAGGAGTCCAGGAAAACAAGATGCTTTATCATTCATTACTATTTTCACCATAACCTTTGCCCACTTCTACTAATCCGAGTAGTGTCTTCTGCAGTAGCCTTGTGGCATCAGAAAGCTTTTACTACTCTAACAAGTCAATTCTATTTCATCTGAGAGCCTATTTCTAGCAGCAATTTAGAAGAAAAAATATAGAGTCACAGCACTAACAGGGTTGTCAAATGGAGAGAATTAGTTCTATATTTTTAGCTTTTCAATCATTGTGTCTTTTCAGCATTAAAAACAGCAGAAGTAATAGCTTTGCAAATGCTAATGTAACAAAGGGGACTTAAAGAAAATGGGTTTAGTTATAGTTTACAAAAACATAAGCCACCAATATTTTAATTCTTTGCTTGTTTTCCTACCCAGTTCCACAAAAACGCAAACAGGAAATGAAGTTATGGATTCAAGAAAGTAAAAAATAGACTCAAACTGCTGATAATTTGTCCCCTGCTTAATTTTTCCTCATTTTCCTTCTCCTGAACAACTCTACTTTTTACCCTGGAGATCATTCCAACAAAGGTCAAAGAGATCACAGACTGCTGCATTACTACTGGCATGAAGGAGGAAACATTCAATGCTTTATTTCCAGAAATACAAGTTCCACGTTTACAACAGCACTGAAACAATGATTGTCAGAACTCTCTTGTTGTTGCCCTGATGTTCAGGTACAGAGGTATTTAATTAGCAAATAGCTGATTCCTTTCAAAGAAAGGTGATGTAGAATAGTGCCCTGCCAGCATCTCATTACAGACCTGCAGCAATACTGCACTATTAGGAAGGGTTTCAGAAGTTTTTAGAAGTGTTTTAGAGTCACAAGAAATCTAACTGAGGAAGTAGAATTTCTTACCTCTTCTTGAAAAACCAATGACATTTCAGAGAAAACATAAGGCTGGCTTGTGACTTCTAGGAATTTACCCAATCTGGGGAAAATAGGTGACCTTAGGTGGCTTTAGGAGGGACCAAAGAGGTGCACGAGATGGTCAGAAATTTTACATTACTGGAGATCGTAAGAGGCTATGTGCTCTTGCTAAATGCAAAGCCAGATAGTGATTATCAGCTAGAAACTTCTCCCCACATTGGCCTACAAGTGTTTTTAGTTGCCCTTCTCTGGTTTCAATGTACCTTCTACTCTTTCCAATACAGGTAACAAAATTCAATTTACCTCTGTAAGCAGCAGAAGAAAGGATGTTTATTTTGTTCTACATGTAGTGAAGCCTTGGAAAGGAAAGCTGGATATTCAGCATACTGGAAGGAATCCAGAAAGAGTACATCTCCTGAGGCTAATGCAATTATGATTCCATTTTGGTTGGCTGTGGGAGCAGAAGGTATCGTCTAACTGCGAGAACTGCTAGGCAAAGGTCATGGTCCTAGGTCCCTCAGACTCTGATTTTGTTCACAAGTCAAGAGAGAAGTTAGAAAAGAGGAATAGTGCTGACACTCATGGATCTGCTCGCAGGACAAGGGTTGGGGAGTTCAAACACACCGTGTTGGGTTCTGACACAAAGAGCTCCACGGGGATACACCTCTGCATTTCTGCAGAGCAGCTCGCTGGCTCAAAGCTGTGAGGTAGTTTATTTCATGGATTATACATGTATTTAATTAAAATTCTAGATAAATATTTGCAGCAATAAGTTTTTGAGGTACTGTGAAGTTACGTTGTATTAAACATTTATTGCAATCATATGAAATATTCCTTAGGTTAAATATTTACTGTTATTTTCAAGTTATTGGTATTGAGCTTATAATAAACATGGCACAAACGCAAAGCCATCTTTCTCAGAGCAATATACTTCAAGTTGCTTTTAGACTTATTTCCTGATGGATATTTGCCATTAATACATTATGACTTTTTCCTTTATGAAAAAAAAGGCTCTAGCCCAAGCTAAGAGAAAGTTGTAATTTAAAAGATAGTTTCCACTGTGCTCAGCATTCTCACAGTAATAATAGTTTGTCCTTTTTCTTACTGCAGCTCCTGTATTAAATATTAATGTTGATGTTTATTTTGTAAACAAAGAAACCGAATTAGACTAACACACAAAGCCTATGATGTGTTTTAATATCTGCATTTGTTTCATGTTGTGGCCTTTTATGCAATTGATTCAAAGGAACATGTTAAATAATAAATAACATTTTTAAAATCACATCAAAGTATTTTTGTTTGTTCACTGGAGGAGATCCATTTTTTAAGAAAATAAAAAATAGAAGTACATACTATGGAGCATATCCAGTCCCTAACTATTTTATAGGCAGTAAAGGTAGAGAAATCACCTCATATATTTGGCTTCCCTGAAGCCAGCACGATTGTCACAGCATCCTTTGGAATCTGACCTAAAAACCTTAGTACATTAGGACTACAGAAAGTAAAGCCTTTTGGTCTGACATTTTGTGTCACAATTTCCTCCTGAACAATAGCTCAACAGTCCAACCAACTTGAAGGTGCTATTCGCAGGATAATTGCTCACAATTATTTAGTTCATTATATTTCCCACATTATTGTGGGATTTCTAGAGAGTTTATTTCCTATATAACGCTTCCATTGCTTGGGACTGCACAAAATAGTGTTTGGCTGGGAAGGACCTAGGTTGGGTACTAGAGGTGGGGAGTTAGGGACGGATATTCACTTCTCCAGACCTTATAACCCTGAGACTTGCATGCACCTTTTTCTTTTGCACAGTGGAGTTTCACCTTGGTAAAAGCAACTGCTCTGCATCCCTTTGGCATCAGCACTAACACAGTCATCACTTCACAAGGCGTTATAAAACGTCTGGCCTTTCTTAACCCATATTTTAAACCAAGAGCACTTAGAAGGTGTCTTGCAGTCAGTTGTCTCAGTCAACTCTTTAGTGTAGTTTGAAAGGTTGGGTTGTTTTTTTTCCCCCCCTTGATTATCTGGGGAATCTGTCACTAAAAAGGCAAAGGAAATTAAAAAAAAAAAAAAAAAAATCAACCAAAAAAGTAATAAGGACAAACTGAGGAACTGAAGCATTTATTATTCTTCAGATAAGGTCAGTAAAGACTATCAACGAGCCAACTGTTATCAGAAAAAAAGGTGCTTGTGTTTTCCTGTCTAGTTAAAGCTGTCAGTGGTCACGACACAATGCACATTCCTCGAGCTCGGTTATCAACCCAGCTCAGATAGACTTGTATATTTTTATGTTCCTGCTTTAACCTGATAGTGGTCTTTTGCTGTAAAATCTAACGAATTTCACACACATCTATTGGAAGCATCAAACCTTATTTTGGTGTTCTCAGATCCGTTTCCCTTCTCTTTTCAATCTGATGCTTAGTGAAGTATTGAAGCAATCACATATATTGCTCCAAAGCTGGCTTGAAAGTGAAAAAGTTGAGCTTTAAAGGTGTATCAAACTTAAGATGAATTCATTTATCCCAGAATTAGCTGACTAAGAAACGTGATGATGCTGTCTAGAGAACCTTTCCAAAAAGCTGACTGGAAGACACCCTCTTAAAATAGGAAGGAACCAACTGTTAGCAGCACTTGCAAGTTTTATCGCTTAACTAAATAATGTCTAAAAGAAATGTCGCATGCACAAAAGTAAAATTAGAAACAAAAAATAAAGCTGAAGAGCAGGATAAAGAGTTCCCTAAAACTCTCTGTCAAGCTACTTTACTCTGCCTTTTCTGGAGTTATCACTCAATGGTTCTGTGCCTTGAAATATGGCACTTTTGAGAACACTGACTTAGAATAATAATTGCCATTAAAATATGTTCTCTCAGTAAAATGACATTTGTTCTGTTTTGCATCCGTCGTGGCCTGAAATAACCAGTAAACTAAAAAGAACCTTCTCTGCACTCTCTACCCCAAAAATGTTCCTTTTTGTTTGCACAGCTCAAAAGAGATAACTGTGCACTTGACTGAGCATTTAATATCAGGAAAGTTAAGTTTTCTGTGGCAGAGAAGGGATTGCCCAGAGAGCTCCATCATTGGAAAGATGCATAACTACATGAATTACTTGCCAGCAATAAGAAAGGGGGAAATGTTGGGTGAAATTGCATGAGATAGAGCAATGGAGGGGAAAAAAAAGAAAGTACTGGATGATGAACGAGTGCTAAAAAGGCCTACGTGTTGCATAGAGGTGTGCAGAGCTGATACCAGCAATGATGGCAGCAGCGTACTGAAATCGTGCATGTGCAGTAGTGTGGAAGAAAGACTGAGCTGTCCCTGCCCTCATGAGCCCAGGCATGGGCAGAATTATCAGCCTTGATTCAAAACTTTCTAAACATTCAAACCAAAGAGGAAGTACCATCCTGGGCATATAAAAGAATCAGAACTTCATTCTCAGCTGAATTTAGGGAGCTCTGAATAGAAACTATTTATAGAGAATCCAGCGAGGATTTTCTTGCTGGCATAGGCTGAGATTTCAAGGGCTACTCCAGATGGTATCTGAGCTGTGGGTGCTTGCAGAGCACCCACATTGCTCCTCCGTATGGTCCCTGGTGTAAGCACCTCAGTCCTTGGTGCTCACCAAGGCAGGTACTGGGAGATGAGCTGATGCTCCATACCTCAGAGCTGTTAAGAGCAGACAAGGGCGAGGGGGAGCAGGCTGGAAAGGAAAAATCATGGATCTAATTGAGGAAAGATTTCCTTTAAATGCTAAACAACCTTGAAGAAACATGATGCCAGCTGAATAAGTGCTGATAACACTAAATGCTGGTTAAGGGGAGGGAAAATAGTTGTAAATACAAAGTGATAGCAATAAAGTTCAGGGCAACTTGGATAGATTAGGAGCACACACTTTTAAATAATTGTGGTTCCAAGATGAAAGAGGCAATGTAATGAGGCAACAAGAAAGCAAAATCAACGTCACCCTCCATTACGAAACACTGAGGCCCTTGGCCTTTTAATGAATAAAAGTCTACTTCATGTCTTCCACATGCTGCTTGGTGGCAGAAAAACCTTGTATGGCATAAAGTGAACAAAAGATAAATGCAAAAAACTAGCTCGGGAGAGGAAGGGCAGTACTATAAAAATGAGTGAAGATTCATCTGGAGTGCAATAAGAAATAACAGAGAGAATATCATATCTCATATTATGAAATACAGGGATAGCAAGGCTTTTAAGGGGTAAAGTATGTAATTGAGAGCAGGAAATACCATAGCACATAAATAATAATGAATAAGGGAGGTGGGAAAAGTGTATCCAACCTTATTTAAATGTTTCAGTATAAGCACAAATCAGACATCAACCAACATCCTTGTTAATATCCAGATTATAGAAAACATGTAGAATTTGATGTATAAAACTGAAATTTAAGAATACAGAAGACTTGTCCAGTTCTGAGATTTATCAGTGTATCCATTGGAATACTGTGTCTGACATAAGTTATTTGGGCACTAAAATATTGTGCAGGTTCACATTTTGCTATGATGGGTAAACAAATCTCCAGTTTCACTGCAATGGATTGTTTTCCATTAGCTTGACTTTTTCTTAGCTAATGAATAAAGGCACTGGAAAACTGCAAGCTCAGACAGTTAAAGAATACTAACCACGCAATTACTTATGGTGCTTGTGAAGAAACAAGAGCAGACACCCATAGAAAACGCCGAATAACCTTAAATTATTCCAACACTTACCTATATAGTCCATCTCTCTCCAACACCACATTTAGTTAGATTTATACCTCTACTACAGTAATACCAAAAGCTTTTAATTTCATTACATTGCATAAAATTATTTGCAGTGCTTTTCATCATCTCAAGTTGTGAATGATAGGAGGGGGGACACATAGTATTTAAAATGCTGACTGAATAAACTCCATGAGTTATTAGAGCTGAGTATTGCAGAAGGAAAATTAGGGCTAAGGTTGAGAGACCCTGACCTTACTCAGACTTTATTTTGGAGTATGTAATGCAACATATCTTATTTGCAGCTGTATAAGAAGGCAAGATATAGGTAGCATAAAAACTAAAATTTCTAATTCCTACCCGGGTGTTTGACATATTGGTCAAATCCTTACAGATGAGCAAAGGGTTTTTTTGGAATAAGATTATCAACATATTTAATGTCCTGAATCTGTATACATCACAAGAATAAACTTTAGTATTTAAAGGATTATCTGAAACATCTGGTCTCTCTTTTGGTTTGGAGAGTCCACATTTGCCTTCCAGTTGCTGATCACAAACACTGGAAACAGGCACAGGAGCTTAAAATCCCAGTGGCTGGGGTAGTGCTGCCTAACCTGGGCTGGATGCGGGGATGCAGCCAAGGCCACAGGAGAGACTCTTTTCTAACCAAACCTTGCTAGCCCTGTGAGAGGGAGTGGCAATGCTCCAAAATGGTTATTTCAGTAAAATAGATGAAGTTCCCACAGAATCAGACTTAACACATTTAACTTGCTTTTCCATAGGGAATTGTAATTACTCTACATTTACAGGCTTTTCTGATTCATAAAGTAGCACTACTACATATAGCCTGTATCATACTACCAAAATCAAGTTGTTAAGAGGCTCCATGTCAAATGTTTTAGAAATGGGTTTGTTTTGGTTTTTGTTTGTTTGTTTGTTTGTTTGGGGTTTTTTTTTGTTTTGTTTTTTTTGGTTTTTTTTTTTTTTTTTTTAATTTTAGTAAGACAGCTTGCTGCTCCTTATTCTTTGATACAACTTGTCTTCTCAAGTGTCTTCTGTGTTTGTAAGAATAAACCATTATCAGATTTCCTAATCACAAAATAAAGGATTCCAAATCCTCAGACTGCAGAATATATATGTGTATAGGTAAACAGATGTGTATATTTGTATTCTCAGCCTGTAAATTCTTATTCACAAACAGGGGGGTGGGTTGGGGAGGGGGAACCAAAACAACCAGGTTTTGAGTCAGAAATTTTTAGTTTTAGCCTTAGTTCTCATGCATTGCCCAGGATGTCATAGATTCTGTTTGTTAGACACTAGGAGCAGGCTGGTGAATCCATGGACAAGCACCATGAGACTTAGAAGTAAGATCCTAGATAGCAATCCTTTAAAATTTAATGTAATAATAAAAACAGAAATAAACCTAGCAACCTTGCTTGCTTTTTCCTCCTAATCTCTAGAAAAGCCACCATTCCGCATATGGAGAATGTAAACACAGAATCTATTTGACATGATACAAAAGATCATGTCCAAATTATTGGGTTTGATTAATTTCCTTCTGCAGCAAGAAATCTACAGCTTGTATACATTGACCAAGTCCCCCAGGTCATTCAGAATTACAATTCTTTTTCTGAAGCAATGCCTCACGTACCATCATGCACAAGTGATAAACGGCAGTTGTCAAACACCCAATTGGCAATTCACTTTCTGACTTTAAGGGTCAGACCGCAAGCACCTGGAGTAAAATTCTTCAGAAAACCTCCAGCAGCCCTCTATTTCATTTTCAGTTACCCTGATGTAATTCAGGCAAGGAGAAACCCAAATCCATCCTGAGCAGTAAGAAAATGATGCTGTCGTGAAGCACCCAATGATACCAAATTCTGTTTAAAAATTGGTGTGCGATTTCAGGGTGGAAGGAAAGTGAAAGGGAGGGTGTCACCAGTTCTGAAGGTAATTTAAAAGCTGTGTTTACGCATGCCATAGATGACTTTGCAACAGCATCATACATATATCTATGTCAAATCTTTGGAAAAAAAAAATGCCAGATCTAACATAAGTTACATGTTGTTGCAAGGTTGTCACTAACCTCCTTATAACCTGCAAAACCTGAATTTTCCTTTCTAAAGCCAGCTATGAGGCTGAAATTCTGAATTTTTTTGGTATCCTTCCTGCAGAGCTCACCATTTCATGACAACACTGCAAAATCAGACGTTTCATCCCTGGCATCTGGTCCCATATAGTGCGTTAGAACTGATACCACATGAAGCAAGACAAAAACAACGACAGAATATCTTTATCGGAGATCATTAAAGTCCCACTGTTTTATAGAGAATGATAATTAATGAAGTGTAAAGTTAGAGTAAGTTTTCTCTTCATGTCTGTCTCAGTGAAACCTTCAATATTTGCAAAACACAACT
Source organism: Merops nubicus (assembly GCF_000691845.1). Lineage (NCBI taxonomy): Eukaryota > Metazoa > Chordata > Aves > Coraciiformes > Meropidae > Merops > Merops nubicus. The sequence goes on along the minus strand of NW_008630009.1, from coordinate 7,118 downwards.
CTGAATGCAGGTCTTACATGAAGACATCCAGTTTTCCATACAGAAAAGTAATTTAATTCTTCATTTTCCAATATTATTTCTAGTTATAGTTCAACATGACAGCTTGGATATGTTACCAGAAGGAAATTATAGAGTCTCATTATTAAAAAACATATAAACCAAGTATTTAATGTAAAGAGTAACACTCATGGGAGCACAAATATCAATTCTGTGAAGATGCACAGACAGTATATTCAGAGGACTAGCCGTACTACTAGGAAACCTCTTCATTCAGGGGCTTCATTTGTTTGGATTAGATTCTGCCCCTCGAACACAAAGTTTTCTTCTTGAGAGATCCCTTTCATTCCCTGACATTTGTAAAGTGCAATAAAATGCTAATTGGTACCAGCAGCAAACGATTAACATTCTGTTTAGTCTTATTTTCCAAGCAAAAATTATCACAGGAAATAAAATGTCATCCAGCAAAGAGATAGCTGAAGACTTTAACAAGAGGCAATCATATCGTCCTTTAGATGTTGACTTTACCTGTGGATGATCAGTTGTCCTTATGCCCCTCCAGATACCCACAGCCTTAGCAACCAAAGCCAAACATTTCTGCTCCTGACAAGTTGCCTCTGGCCAAGGAAGTCTGCTGCTAAGGAAAAACTAATATTCTAATAAAAATCTGCTTTTGTCTAGCTTTCTTTAACCTCTGTGTCCTTACCATTTCTTTGCTAAGCCACAGACAGGCCTCAGCTGACCACCAGTTTGCTTCCTTGCCCCAAACCCTGGCTTGTTTCCTCTTGTATTAATGAAGTCACATAGATCTTCTCCTCTCCCTGCCACCAAACCTTGGAAAGAGAACTCAGTCTGCTCTACTGTGCTATAGTACAACATGCTTTTCATAGCTCTGCTAGGCTAAATACTGCAGAGTTCAAGCACAACATGGTATTTGAATTACATTAACATGTAAAAACATTTCTGGATTAAAAAAAATACTTTATTGCCACCAATTTAAAACCATAAACATACTTTGAATCCAATTCAATATATTCCTTATTTGTTCCTGATTCTCTCCCGTTATTATTATTAGAAAGCATAAATTTCCAGCAAGGCTTGTGCTTGACAAGGCTCCATTATTTGCACATGACAAGGTTTATCAAAAACAGTTGGATTTTTATGAGGAGTCTTTTATGTTTCCTCCATAAAATATAAATAAATGAAAAGGATTAGAAGAAGGAAGCAGGGTGTAATTCATCAGCAATGTGAAGCAGAAGGAGCAGACTGCAGATGGATGAACTGAAGAAGAACATGGTGACTGGTCCCAAGTAGAAAACTGCACTCACTAAAATGTTGGGGAGCAAAGAGCACAATAAAGGAGCCTTGACTTTCCTTGCTGGTTTTGGGTGTCCCTAAATGCACAAAGCAGAGAGTAACCCCAAGATGCAGAAACAAATACAAAATAATAGTGCAGTTGTCTACTTTTAGTTGTTTGGCTGGTGTTTGTTTTGTGTTTACAGAATAAATTGAAAGACCAGGAACTTAAAATGAAATCTGCTCCCTGTAAATAGAGAACAGCTAGGAGAAAAACTCTTTTAAAGTGGTAGTGTCTCACTCTGTTCTCCATGTGAGGCAGATAAAAGTCCATTAAAAGGCCTTGTATTCCCATTAATTTAAAAAAAAAAAAAAAAACAAAAACAAAAACAAAAACCACCACACACTTGGAGACAACATTCCATGGTTTTCTTTTTTCCTCACTAAAGCTGAAAAATCACCCTGAAATCCAAAGACAAGTTTACTTCTGCCCATCATATACGCTGCACAAAGAAGCTCCAGTCTCTGCGGTAGTGGCATACACAAATTAGCAACACTGTAATTGTGATTATTTGGTTAGAATTTACAAAGTAAGCCACAAAAGTCAGATCATTTCATAGGCAAAGTGATCACAAGCTACAAGTATTGAACAGCTCCAAAGTCTATCTTTCCAAGCCCAGTCTCTACTTTTCAGCAGAACTGAACTTCCATTTCTCTTGAAACTCTAAAATTTGGGCATTCACTTTCCAGAATGAAAATAGCTTTGCAGCAGTAAAAATGCTAATGTTTAGTTTTGGTAAAGCAAATATGCAAGATAACATGCACAAAAAAGTTTTAATATAGCAAAAAGTCAAAATACCTCACTATCTTATCAAAACAAAGTAGAAAAAAAATACTTATAGCCATGTATTTAGGTGCTTTTCCACGCCAAATGTTATCAAAGTCAATATATTTGCATAGAACATTTCTCTTTTGTTGAAACTACAGTGAAAAACTTCTCAAAATGTTACAGTTTGAAGTAGGTGTTTCCAAGGAGTCTTCTCAACTGAAAGCTCATGATCATCAGATATTTGGAATGGAACACATGCAGTTCTTAGATGCAAGTCCTGTGTAAATGTTTATGCAGATGAGTAATGAAAATATTATCTTGCCTTAAACCATTGCAGGATTCTGGTTTGTTTTGTTTTTTTTTTTTCAAAACAAGTAGAAAGACCCTCCCCTCTAAGCTAATCACTTACTACCTCATAACCTCACCTGTAAAAACTTCTGGGTTTTATATCTATGAGGTGTGTCTTTCTTCCCACACCTACACAGGACTCTGCCTGTCAGTACTAAATCTGTTTCCAGCAACAAAGGAATCAGGAAAGAATATCCTTAGAGACCAAGTGAATTATCCAGAATAAGCACAAAAGCTTAAGTTGAAATAATGGCTTACAGAATGATGGCTACAAGATGGAGAGGGACTGTCTCAAGGAGGTGATTTTTTTTTGCTCAGTTTCCACAATGAAAAGACATACATTATATTTACCCAACCCTCTGATTCAAGTGTGAGCCACAGCAGAAATCTAATAATATCCAAAATATTTTCTGACACTTTTACAAAGTGATTTAACTCAAAGTATGAGTTAAATCACAAGTGTTAATGTGCCAAGTAGATAAATACTTAAATACCTTATTTCTATATTTCAGAAAGAATAGATTTATGGTTCATGATTTCCTTTATTTTAGTATTGTAATTTTTGATCTTGACCCAACAAACTTTTACATTTCCCATACAAGCCAGGCTGAACATTTGCATCATGGTTTGCAGGATCTGTGTCTTACATGGCAGGTTCTGCATGCAATGTTCTACCAGTGCCAGATAAGCAGAGAAGTAATTAATGGGCAACAGGAGAGATTCAGGTGCCACTTAAGAAATTCCTGGGAATGAGTTTACCTTTTGATGCAGGCTATGGAGAATCAGACTGACTGGATAATTCTCTGCCTTAATGAACTCTATCTTTTATTCATGGGTCTAAACCTGATGTTTCCTTTTGTTGGAAATGAATTGTGACCTCCTGATATCTATCCTTCTGCCAGGCCACGTAACATTTAAATGTGTTGTATATGCCCTGATTTAATCCAGTTGTACAAATCTGACTCAACTGATGATAGAATCTGACCAGATAGCCTTATTATTTGTTTTGGACTGTTGAGTCAACCTTTGGCACACCCTGTACTGGATTATAACTGTGGATCAAAACAGGGAGGAAAAAAAAAGGAACTGTGAAATGCTATTTCAATAAGTGGGAGAACACCTAAGTCTAATCTGCAGACATACTAGTGATAAACAAGGCAAAATCCAACTCCAGGCAGTCTGGGAAAGTTTTCTTATGTACTATATACAAAGGCATCAGCATTACATTTGCTCTTGCTTTTCCTTATCACTCAAAAAAAACACAAAGCTGCTACTGTTTAGCCCCTCTTACTTGTTTCTGGATGTAGAGCAGCGATTTTCATGAAATCAAAATTCATGAACCCACAGGGAAGTACTGATATTTAAAGCAGCAGGCAGCAAAGATATCTTGGATGTGTTAACTGCTACAACCTGGGATTCATTCTTCCAAGGCCTATTCAAAAGAAGCAGCTAATTAATATAGAGACATCAGAGTCTAGCAAACAATAATCGTTATTCTGCAGGTCACCAGAGCTGTCCTTGCAACTCTGATAAAAGAGGGAGCTCAGTCACCAGTTGGTCACCATCTCTAGTTTTAGTCCCTGCTGATCTTCTCTATGTCAACAAAGTGCCAGATGTGGTATCTGGGACTTGTAGGATCCCTGGGACATATCAGGAAACACAGAAGTGACAGGGGAGAGATGGCTTATGAAACCTTACTCCCATGTTAAATATTGACAGATTGTGCCCATTCCTCACCTTGTACCAGAGAGATACCAGCCTCTGAGCCACCAAAAGTGCCAATGAACAGAGAAGTTAAACCAGAGCAAACTCATGGCTCCTCTGTGCTCCATATTGAGCTTCGCCATGCCAAGAAGACATCAGGTAGAAAAATTTGATTTATAGCATGGTCAGAGCACATTTGAAGAACTGTGGAATACAGAAAAGAGGCCTTCAGAATTAAGTGGATGTAAAGGAACACAAAGAGGCATGTGCAACCTCTCTATCACAGAGAAGGGCTGGAAGGAATCAGTTCTGGGGAGCTGCAATTAAGGAACTTTTTTTTCTTATTCAGATTGATTTGAAAAGTTTTTCCAGACCCAGCTCAGTACATTGCACAACTGTACAATGACACAAGGACACAGAGGAAAGCGACTGACTCAGTATGTGCAAGCTCTTCTTAGACACATGGATTCATTGCTAAACAAGACTAACAAGACCCACAGGAAGCAGGTTGCAGTGCTACACACATGCCTTCCTCTCCTATTACAGCAGACACCAAGTAGCTCTGAACAATGCAATTCATGAGCAACTACTGGGCCATGTCCCCTTTCTGTACCCTCATGAAGTGTGAGAAGGTCGCCTAACAACTAGGTAGAAGTTGAACAAGAAACCCCAAAGCATCATAAAAACTGTTGTCCTGCTAATCAAGTGTTTTCTGCTTCAGTTTGATGCAAGAGCATGTGAAGGAGATGGAATGACTGTTGTGCACCACTGCTGAACCCTCATGGCATCAATGTCCTTGTTACACACCAGGATGAGCCACCTCAGAGACTGCTTCACCATTTGTAGCTGTGATTTGTCGCTGCTTTCATTCTCAACAACAGGTTTGTAGAATGAATCAGGGAATACAGAAAAATATCTCAGGCCATCTGTTTAGAAGGCTCATTTCACACCCTAGGGATGATTCAAGAGCTACTAAAAAGGTGACAATTTCAGTCTAGCTCTTAAAATCTTCCTGTATTGCTTGAATGATAATAAAAAGCAACCTTTAGTGGCAAAATTTTGCCACAGTGTAAAATAATCTTAAGCAGATGATAGTTATATTTTACGGGTCAAATTCTTTCCCACTAATCACACCAGATAGTAGTTTATCCCTTACATAGGCTGTCATCTCCAGGGGATTCCTTATCAAATGATCAAGTTAATTGGTATGGACTATACAGAGAATACCTCTGATATTATTATTTTCTGCTTTCTGAGAAATAGAAACAATGGCATTATATTCCAATACTTAGAAGTACCAAAATGCCAAACTCAAAAGAAGAAAGGAAGACTTATTAAAAAATAAAATTACTAAGTTAATTGGGCAGAACATCACTTTGCTGTCAAAAAATTAATTTTCATCTCAATGGACCAATAAAAATCTTGCAAATTCTGCACACACAGAGTTGTACCTGGTCGGTAGACCTATTTCCATAACAAGGGAGTTTTTCAATAAATGAACTGTGGTTATTTTCATTAGCAGTCCAGTAAACTGGGATCATTTGCCAAAATAATAAGAACATATTTGATTTGGTGATTGCTCAACTTGGAAACATGATTGTGTATTAAAGACATCCAGTCATGGCAGAGCCATTTGTCCCATCAAGACAGGATCCTACATTGCAATTTGCCCACTCCTAGAAGACTTCAACACTGGCCAACTGAAGGGCAAGTAGACCTGGTTCAGAGTAGGTTACACATTGTCTTGGAGTTTGTCAACTAGAGAGCATGTCCCCAAGTCTGGTGAATAGCCTGCTGCTTTCATGACCTCATCATTTTCTGAAACCCTGAATCAGAACAAGCTCAGAATAAAGCAATCCAAATTTAACCGCAACAGTATCGGCCTGCTGTACATTTATACGAGTTTGTATAGGTTTAATTGGAAGTGTATGTTCATATATCAAGCCTGGGGACTTGGCTTAAGAAGACAGATAAATAAATGGTATGTGCCCCCCCAAAAAAAAACTTTCAGCTGGAGGGAAACCAAAGAGCACTTTGAAGTTTCTTATAAAAAGTAGAAAGCAGTACCTGACTCCAAGTGGGGATATGCAGATTAGAATTCCTCAGGTATTAAGCTCTTGTGGCTCACAAATTGTTTGTATTTGAATGCAGTCTAAAGGAGAGGAAAATAAAAAGAGCTATACCATAAGACTTTTTATGGCACGATTGTGGAAACCATTCCAAACTCCCGGGTTTTTTTCCCCCTTAACAAGTAGTCCTTTTGGCATATGTTGGAAGCTGTTGTCTGATATCAGTAGATTTTATGCTAATTCTCCACAGTGAACAAACTATAGAGCCATAATTTTTACAGGAATTTTAATTGCCTGTCAAATTATTTTGTGTTTCACCTAGGGGCGGTGCAAGGGTATTTTTTAATCTTACTTTTGGTACTGTTCTCAAATTCCAGTTGCCATCCTTTAAGAAATGTTAATGATGCTAATGCATACTAAAGGTCAGACACTTAGCTTGTGTAAATTAGCACAGCTCAGTTGATTTCTGCAGCTCTGCTGATTTACAGTTACTGTGGACCTTAAGATCCTGGCATTGCCATTTATTAGTCTTGGCTATAGGTTTTGTTGCATATATTCAGCTGTTTGGAAGTATTTGCAGGGTCAAGTGAAAATGCAGGTTAATGCAGTGAATGTCAATCAGTGTGAACCAAAACTGCTCTCCACATTAATTTCTATTTGCATTCATTGCTACATAGTTTGGACTTTTTTTTTCCCTCCTATATGAACACAAATTAAAAAGAAACACAGTTTAAACCCTTCAACTTTGCAACCAAATCACGAACAGGGCGTTACACATGCTTTCAGCTAGCAAGTTCCACACCCACTATTTTTGATTTGCACACCCCTACACTCTCAATCTCTGACCAGTGTGTAACTTGAGGATAAAATCATAA
>NW_008630008.1:2558-3997 GCF_000691845.1 Merops nubicus | reverse complement strand
TGTTTTTGTTTACAATACAGTCTGCATGTTGGTTTCTCTTTCTGCTGGCTTTATCGTTTTTGTTGGGCCTGGTCATTGGCAGAACATCATCTCACCCACAGATTCGGTGAGATCACTGAAAAACAACAAGGCCGCATACACATATCCAGTTAACCTCATAGCCAGTGACACAATCATAACATAAGTTGCTGTCACCCAGTAATGCAGGATGAATTGCTTGACCTACTTCCCAGAGATGGCAAACATCATCACAGGGAACACATACAGGATATAGGGATTAACACAGGACCACCATGCAAGCAAATCAGTTAACATTGTGGATAGGCACTATTTAACTAATACCAAAAGAGGAAAATAAAGTTTGTATAACAAGATTGTTTTAACACACTTTTTTTCAGATTTTCTCATTATCTCAAACTTTGTGCTCCACACTGGGTGCCAAAAAAGACTGTGGTGGTTTAGCCCCAGGTGGGAGCCGGGCACCATATGGCCACTTGCTCAACCCCCCAAACCCCCTGCACAGAAGGGAGAAAAAGTGTGGGCACACAGCTCATGGTAGTTTGGAATGAGGCTATGGCTGAGCCTCATCCCTAGTTGACTGCAGCTGTGGAATAAGTGAAGTTAAGGGGGTACAGAGTGCTGAGGTGTATTGGCTAATCACAGTAGAAGAATGAGCAAACACAGGTGTGTTGTGTGTGGGGGTGAAGAGTATAAAAGGTTGTTGGAAAGGACAAGGAGGGGGCTGATGCTGGAAGCTTTGTGGGAGAAACTCAGCTACAGGAAGAATGTGCTGCCCTGCGTTGGGAATGTCCTCCTCCACACACGGATCTCTGTCATTTGGTGAACCTGACGTGATTCCCAAGGCAATTCAGGCAGATGACTGTGGATTGAAGCACAGTAAGACGTGGGAACTGAACAGGTGGACCAAGAGCTCAGGAACCAACCAGGTGCAGGGAGCCTGCACATCCGGACCAAGAGCCTGAGAGGCGAATTGATCAGGAGGACCAAGAGCCTGGGAACCAGAGAGGCGGAGGGAGCCTGCACCTCCCGATGACTTCTAAAAACATACTACTCCCAGGTAAAAAGTCAAGAATTTAGGAATGGGGACTCAGATATTGGCAGAAGAAGAGTCCATATTGGACCTCTTATTGCAAATTTCAGGAAGGAAAGGTATTGAGTGTGAAGAACGGGCGCTAAGTGCCTTGCTTATTTGGTGTAAAAGAAATGGTGGCGAGGTGGATGCACAGACTGCCTTCTTTGTTGAACTGGTAGGAAGCAGGGTGCGCACTGTGGGAGGTGGCCACAACAGGAGAAGAGATAGCCACAAAATCACTTAAATCATGGTGTTTGGTTTGGGACATGTTGGTGCAAATGCACGCAGCTGCTGCCACTGCCTCTTCAGGCCCAGTCGAAGCCGCTGCTCCTGCAGCCACACCCCT
>NW_008630008.1:0-2506 GCF_000691845.1 Merops nubicus | reverse complement strand
CGGGTCGTGTTGCCAATAGCACCTGAAAATTGCGCTCTTCCCCGGACGCTGATGATGACATCCCTATGCCACAGGGGGAAGTGCTGGTCGGGTTTGGTCTTCTACAACCTAGCAGAGAAGCAAATGGTGGAACACACAGATGGACAGGCAGACCCCTGGTTTGTTTCACAATAAAAATTATCGTGGTAGCTGGATTGTGGCTTAGCACAAGACTCTTGTGTCATACTAAAAAAGAGAGCCTCTCCAGCCATGACAGAGCTGCCACAGCTGTTTTGTCCATGCGGGTTGATGAGATAGGGCTGCTGGCTATTGCAGTACCCCTTGGCAGACAGCCACATGCACCGCTGTGGGGGTGGCGCGGAGCGAGTCAAAGATGCGATGAAGGCGGTGCAGAAACCGCACCCGAGTGGGCATATTCCCTGCAGGCAAAAGCTGATAACATATCCCGTTTACAGCCAGGACGTGTTTCGATTGATTTAGTGGAATAGGCAGACGTATAGGAAGCGAGATGCTTGCCAACTGCCCCCCCCTCCAGGATATACTTACAGTAGAACCAGTGGCAGTTACTGTAAGGGGGGCAGATCCAAAAAACTTCTGGGCAAGAGTGCACAAGCAAGCTTGGGAGGTGGGGGACTTAGATTTGGCAAACCAGATACTAGTATGTCCCGTGATACGAAATGCTGGCAATAGCCTGGATGAATGGGACCCCTTCCATTGGAGTGTGATTAAGGATTTGCAACATGTCACTGTGACTCAGGATGGGGCAAACCCTAGAGGGCTACAAGCTCTTCAGCTATGGCAGTCTGATGTTACTCATGTTGCAGAGTTTGGTCGCCTTAGGTATGTACATGTTTTGGTGGACACCTATTCCAAGGCCTGTTGGGCTTCTGTACATGCAGAAGAGAAGGCGAGGAATGTGATCTCGCATTGGTGAGGTGCCTTTGCAGCCTTAGGTGTATCACGTGATGTCAAGACTGATAATGGACCTGGTTATGTGACCCAGCATACCCAATGCTTTTTGCAGTCCTGGGGTGTTCAGCATGTCACTGGTATTTCGCTTTCTCCAACTGCTCAAGCTATTGTAGAACACATTCATTCCACACTCAAGGCCTTTCTTCAAAAACAGAAAGGGGGGATGATGGGTGAGACCCCACAGGCCAGAATTTGGGAAGCTGTGTTTACGTTGAATCATCTTACTATTCCTCCCTTGTGTACAATATCTGTTATTTTAACGCACTTTTCATTATTACAGTCACCAAGTGACAGGACCTGTGGCCTTGCCCCAGTCTGGATTCGTAATTTGCAAACACGAGTCTGGGAGGGTCCATGGGATCTTGTCACCTGGGGACGTGGATATGCCTGCATCTCAACAGACACTGGAGTTTGGTGAGTGCCTGCTCGTTGCATTCAACCTGTGTTGGATAATACCCCTCGAGGTGGCCAGCCGGGCTGTGGCTCACCTGACTCCCTAGAATAAGGAAAGACATATGGGTGATGGAAATATTAGTGGGCTACCGTCTGTCAGGAAGCTTCCATGACTTCCCCCTCCCTCCAAAGGGAGAGGTTTCTAGATAAAACCAAGGGCGCGCGCACGGCACTCGCCTCTCACAGAGGAACGGCCACTGCGGGACTGTATCTTAGAGGGTAGATTGGAATACTCCCTCACTACACTCACAAATTGTTACTGAGACCAATGATTAATATACAAATTATCCGGTTTATTAAAAATCTACACAAATTGAGGGGCCGAGGTTCAGTAAAGGTAGTCTACATATATCAAAAAGGAAAGTCAAGGGTACTATAGTCTAGTAACTGCTCCCCCACCCCCCGAGGGAGAGGTGTAGAATCAATAGAGAGAGAGGACTGGAGTTGAGCCCGGCAGAAACATTAAAGGATACGTGTATGTGCGGATGCGACGAGTCGAGCGGTAAAGCAGGCAACCCCATAGGAGTTATAAATGAAGATGGACTTCAGCAACTCTATGAGAGTTATAATTGAAGATGTTTATTGCTATCAGAAAGCTGCTTATATAGTATACAAAGCTGTCCACACGCCCCACTCCCTAAGCTAATTGGTTACAAACTACTGTCCATGCGTTTAAGCTCTTCTTGTAATTTGTTATCCATCTGTCATTCATGGTGTCTGTTGTTTTTTCTCTTGCTTCCTCCTTATATCGGTTCTCTGCATTCCTTTTCCTTCCTATCTCTTGCTTTGTTGTCTTCTCCTTCTGTATTTAGCATTCTTGGAGTCTGCAGCTGCACTTCAAGGTTGCTGTTTGCAGTCTAGTGGCCTGATACAGCTTAGCTTAAATCCATACAATAATCATGTCCATTTTCCTCCAGAAATGTTCCCACATGGATGTGTGTGTGTATTACCGTCCTTCTGTAGTGAGAATGCAGTCGGCATCTTGGCAGGCAGTCCGTGGGAAGGGCCGGTGGCTAGGGTGACCCCCCAGTAGTAGACAGGCCGGGTGGGAGCAACGGCGGGGCGGCAAGCGCCCGCTGCC
>NW_008630007.1:0-467 GCF_000691845.1 Merops nubicus | reverse complement strand
AGTTCCCTGTAGTGCACCCAGTAAAATCACTGGGGAAGGCAGTGTGGATTGCTCCTCCCTTGGGAAAAGGCCAACCCATTTGTGGGATTGTTTTTGCTCAAGGACCTGGGTGTACTTGGTGGGTGATGCGGGAGGATGAGAACACACGGTGTGTACCTCAAGGAGATTTAAGCTTGGCGGGAATGTAATCTGTGATCTGAGTAGTATGTTGCAGAAAGTGAGGCAGTAGGTGTGACCTGAAATGACAAAGAGTGAAATTCACAAGGAACCAGATGAGTGCACTGATGACCTGAACCTAGCTGGTGCTGGAGCCCAATGATCAGCCCATGGAACAGGGGAAGACTTGTTGATATGTAGAATGGGAACTGAATGTGAAGAAGGAAAGAAGGATGGAAGAAGATAAGATTAAAGAAATGTGTTATGTGGGGCCTGACCATGATACAAATGGTATGGAATAAGGGGTGGAG
>NW_008630006.1:42266-47543 GCF_000691845.1 Merops nubicus | reverse complement strand
GAGCTGGATTCTGGAACTCAGTTCAGGAACACAGGGCTTGGGATCAAAGGCAGAATGGATGAAGTCCTCCTTGGATACCGGCCACTTCAGGAGCAGCCAGCAGGCCAGAAGAAGAAGACGGAAGAAGAAAAACGACGGAAGGGCTTGTCCCTCCTGACCCTTCAGCTTTACTGGATATGATGGCTATGGGATGGAATACCCCATTGGTGAATTTTAGGGTTGGTTATTCTTTCCGCTCCTCCCTGCAGGTGTGGGGTGCTCTCTGCCCTGCTCTGTGTGGGATCCAAGCTCAGCAGTGGCCTTGGTCTGCACACCAATCCCTGGCAGTAACTCTAAACATGAAGTCTTATCACTGCTAAAGCCAGTTTGCGGATATGCTGCTAACTTCGGACAAGACAGTTAATTAGAAGAGCTTTAGCTGAAAAGTTAAAATCATTGAGCAGAAACAGCTCTATTTTACCCCAAACCAGGACACCCAGGATGTTGTTGGTCTTTGCTAAAAGGGTGCACTTCTGATTTGTGTTACTCTTGTTACAAAGACCCCCAAAGTCTTTTCTGCAAAGCTGCTCTCTATGCTGTACTAGATTATTTCTGCCCAGGTATAGGACTTGACACTTACGTTTGTTGAACTTCATGGTGTTCCTGTCAGCCCATTTCTCCAGGCTGTCAACGTCCCCCTGAACAGCAGCCCTGTTCTCCAGCAGAGTGACTAATGCAGATTCTGTACTTGGAGGTCCAAATGTAGAAAAAGGAATTATCTATAGTCCATACTTAATAACGTCTCTGTTCATTTTATGGAAGTCTGGCACTGTTTTTTTCATTCTCATCACCTTCAGCAGCCCAGAAATGGTTCAGTAAACAGAGATGCTTCTGTCTCTTCTGACTTGAGCTAGGTCCTTTAAACAGAGTATTTGATGGTGTAGCACAGTTTAATGGTGTTGGCTCAGTTTTGTCAAAAAAAAAAAAAAAAAAAAAAAAAAAGAAACTTTTTTTGGTGTCGCATAAGAAGGCAGACAAGCTAAAACTATGTAAAGTAAAAAAAACTAAAATAAAAGGCACTAGTCTAATTGCTGAGACAACAGTCATTAACAGCTCAAGAACTCAAGAAGGAAAATACTTGCTGGAAGAGTATAATATGTTAAAAAGCCCCTTAAAGAAAAGAATGGTGATTAATGTATTCCTAACAACAATGGAGGTCAACCTTTCTCCACCTGGCAGATGACAGCCTGGTCACAGAGATTCATTAGTTGTCTCATTGTACTTTGTGAGCAAACTGATGCTTGATTAAGAAGATATTAGTTCCAGTGAAGGATATCCAAGGAAAAGAGACCACAGAGGAAGGATTATAGAATCAGCAGTAGAAGAAGAGTGTTTCAGATGACATAGGTGTTCACTCTGAACAACTTGCTGTGCTTTACAAAGATAGCAAAGATGAGAACATATTCTGAAAGATTGCCTATTCCTACACCAAGAAGTTTCCCTACTCAAGTAGTTCCATCTCCTTCTCAGCTTGATTTCCTTTTCGCTAGCAAGAGTGTATGCCAATTGAGAACACGGGTCAGTGCCTTGCCTTTTGTGTGTCAAGGACAGAATGCAGCTCTGCAACAATACCTTCCTGGCAACGGAGAAGGCAGATAAAAGGTAGAAATCCACCTTCTGCAGCATTATATGTTTTCATTTTGACTGGATGAAACTGCCTACCCTCCACTCGCACCCACAAAAAAAAAGAAAAAAAAAGGCTGCTGTTCACTATATTTAGTCATCAACAAACCATTTTTTCATCATCTTCAGCCTCCTGCTGTAAATAAGGCCAAATTTGTAATATTCCTCATTCCTCTTCTCTGGTGACACAAGAGCAAGCAGAGAGTAGTCTTCTTATCTCTGTTTCCTCTACAAGCCAAATTACCTTCACTGTTCTCCTTTGGACCAACTTCATCTTACACTTAGTACTTGGAAGAGCATAGAACTGATTTTAAGCACTGTAAGGAAATATTTGAGCCACATTTTTCATAGAAATTATTTTATCTCTTGATTTATGTAACTTGTGTGCCTGAAGCAGATGACTTGTTTCACTGAGATCACTATAAGAAAAAAGAAACAAAAACAAAAAAATCCCAAACAAACATAAAAAATAAGCATTAATAATTCATACGTTTTTTTAGACATTTGCTTCAGTTAAAATATAAATGAAGCTGCATACAAAATCCATACAGTTTTAAGCTGATTAGATCAATAAAGTATGATCTCATGAAGGATTTGGTTATTATTCTTCCTTTCTATGTTAACTGACTTCAGAAAAGCAGTTTCTGTACTTATCTTGTTTTGGAATACTGCAAAACTGTTAAGTGGATTTATTATAACATCATTTAAAATATTCTGAGTTCAAACAGACTTCTTAGTTAAAATTTAGTATTACATGATAAAAAATAAAAATAAACCTAAATATTCTCTCCAGATGGTTTCACTTGGATAAAATATCTGCAACAACCTTCATAGTAAAATAAAAGGTTTAACTTCTATTTCAAAGTCTACTGATTTAATTAAAAAGTGATTTTAGAACTTAAAGCTGCAGAGGTGAGTCTGGAGAAACTCATGTCACAATATGCATATAAGTCTATAAAGACCTTGAAAAAGTAGTCATGAGGAAAACAGTTTTTAAAGAAAGTGTTTATATATGCTGACTTTTTCAGGCATGATCATCATGAAGTTTGCAAAATCTGGAGCACGAGTAGCTACAGGACTAGTATATAGTTAAATTGAACATATTCATGTTCTCTTCTGATTAAATGAAAATATAATCAGACAACTTGAATATGTAGTACCACATCTGCACAATTATGTAGGTTTTTACAACTGAAACATAGAGACTGCTTAATGAAAATTATCTTTTAATGGTATTAGTTATATTCCTGTTCTGACAGTAAAAAAAACGCTAAAAATTCAGCATGTATAAGTCCCATATTCTTCCATCTGTGTCAATAACAAGGAAGGTGAGGAATGAATTCGGAAAATTACATCCTTGTTTAAAAAAATGCCTCTCACATTGAACAAAGACTGTCCTAGAATTGTAACCACTGTAGAATTGAAGTTGCAAACAATTTTCACATAGTAAATAAAAGCTACTCAAAAATTGAAGTAGAAGATACAAAAAAAAAATAATTATTTTTCATGCAGCTTTAGCTAAAAGGCACATATATTTATTAATAGTATCTCTTGTTGCTTCCTTTCCTACTAACGAGGTGTGGAGGGCGCGATTTCAGTGACTCTTCTGTGTTTCTTCTATAAGTCTTCCACTGATGCTTTAATGTCAATTAATTATGTCTCTCTGTAGTAGCTGACTGCTCCCCTAGCACCACAATTCATATTGAGTTCTATTGCTGTATTAAAGGGGCAGTGGGCTAGCATGGGCAGGACCAGGTTGGTTGTCTAGGCTTCTGCGCAAGAATTACAAGTAGAATTACTGCACAGATCCAGAAATTTCATGCTGCTGCTTCGTGGAGGACTTTGGATGGAAATGGTGCTGGGAGAGAGGAATCACACCTATCAGAGATGTTGCTAGTAGGAAAGTATCCCTTGAATTACTCCTTGTTAAAAATAACTTGGAAAAAAAAATGACAAAACAAACTTCATTTTGAATAAGTGGTTTGAAAAAGGATATAAAATCATTAAAAGATATATTTTTTTTAAAAAAATTACTGTTTGAAAAACTGTTTTTCTAAGGATTGTAGTAATGTTATACTCTGCTGACAGCAGTACCCTCTATAACTTCGACCATCTAAACATCAGGGATATACTGAAAGCTAAACAGCAGGTTTGCGAGGAGAAACAGTTTGAGTGTATTCTTCAAAATGTAGTTTGGGTTTTGGAAGAGATTTAACAGAATTTTAATGCTTCTGAGTTAATAAATTTGTGTTATCATAGTTATACTTTAAGATGGTTGGATCATTACTTCATATGGGGACACACTATTCAAAAACCTCACTGACTATCTTATAAAATTCACAAAGATATTACCTATGCTATGAGAGATACATTTAGTAAAAGATAGATATTATCCATCTGTATCGGTATCTTCAAAACATTTTTGAAGTATCTCATAGCTTTCAGCTGCTTCCATTTCATTTTGTGATACTGTAGTGATCATATATGATATGTATATTCTAAAAAAAAAGTATATTAAATCGGTAGATTCTTCCATCAAAGCTTCCAATCTAAAATAATTCTTCCTACAACTTGGAGCTTATTACTGTTGTTCCTGGTTTTACCTTGGTGTCCCAAATTATACTATTGTTGAAACTATTCAATTTTTTTTCTTTGTCAGTTTCAGACAGTTTTGCCCCATGAATAAACAAGCTATACTAAAATTGAGATCAATAGATAATAAAATTTAGCAGGATTTGTTCTTGATACAAAATACCTGTCCCAGAACAAACTATATATACAGTTTTTACAGAAAGTGTAGTACAGGCTTTGATTAACTGTTCTCCAAACTAATAATACTGATTGCAGTTCTATAGTATCTTGGCCTATGCATTTTGGAAAGGATACAGAAATATCTAGAAAACTTTGATCTCCCTGATCATAGTTATTGTATGCACAGTTATTTTATGGCCACATAGCTGGAGAATGGAGAAATTAATATTCTGTTTCTGGCAAGGAATAAAAGTCTTGAGATCCTGAAATGCTTATGTTTTTAACATGAAGACAGGGAAGACCCAGTGCTTGCTTGTTCTGATACTTATTTACCCTTGCTGATAAATTATTAAATCCTCCACCCTGGAAAGTCCATTGGCATTACTTCATCTTACACATATCACTTATGTTTGGTTGTTCAAACAAGATAGATAGTTCACCAATTGACACCACATCACACATTATATGCCTAGTCTACACTTAGCATTGTGCTCCACTCTGCAGGGTTGGGAGGGACTAAACCATGAGGTGCCTGACTCAAAGACAGCCTTGGATGGAGGACTGCATGTGGAGGAGCTCTGTGAGCTGGGCAGAGCCTGTCTGGGCATGGACCACGTTGTCAGGAGCCGAGCACATGTGGGAGTCAGGGGCCGTCCCAAAAGCCCCGGGGGCACCACTGGCCTGTCCCCGCCTACCCCAGCCGGGGAGGTGCAGCGTGGGTGTCTGCACGGGACAGGCCCTGTGCCCAGGCCCAGCCGCCCCTCCGCCTGAAGTGGCACAGGGCACCTCGAGCATGCGACACTCGTGCGGCACCCACGTGCCCCTGAAAACACCCGCAACAGCCTGCAGACGACCTGAGATGTC
>NW_008630006.1:36888-42147 GCF_000691845.1 Merops nubicus | reverse complement strand
CCCCCGAAGCTGAGACGGCTCCAGCCCGACGGCGCGCTGCGGGCCCGTGGTGGGAACTGCTCTGGTGACTCTCCACCGACCACTTGCTTGATTTCTGCCTCTTATTTTCACTCCGTCCTATCGCTTCTCTTTTCTAACATTTTTCTCTTTTTGTAATAGAAACTGTGTTGGGTATCTGGCATTTGACCTCGCTTGTGTCTTAATCTTGCTCTTGGGATTATATCGAAACCTCCCTTGACATAGGATCAGGACAAGGGTAACTTGACAGAAATAATGCCAATCAAAATGGTAAGCTAAATAATTTCCACGCTTAAATTTCAGGCACATTTCAGGCACACAAGAAGGCTGAAGTCTGCTCTTTTGGTGAAGCAGGTCTGCAGTATGTGTCTACACGTAGACAGATATAGTGGCTTTCCAAGTGATGGTTGTTTTGTTTGTGCTTCCTTTTCTTCCTTTAGTCCCTCACTTGCCTTACTCTCACACACCTCAGCTTCATACCCCTTCACAGGTACCTGTGTTGACCTGGTATAGCTGTGGACTCAAAATGGGATGCTACACTACTGAAAAGGGCCAAGCCATAGAAAGAAGTTTAAATATTAACCCATTCAGTTTTCCCATCCAGTCTGTTACAGGTCCATATAAGGACTTGGAATGACAAAGTGCTGAGAGTGTAGTCCAGGCACAAGATCAGCCAGGTAAAGACAACTGAATCTAACACTTCTTTTAAATAACTGCTTTTACTTTCTGGCAGCCTATTGTGAACATATTGGGCTGAGACAGAAAGAAGGTGTCATGGTCTTCTTGGGAAACATGAGGCCCCAGAAACACAGCAGTGAAGTAGGAGACATGACTTTTGCCTGGAAAGTGACACTTTTACCATGACTGGCTTCTACCTTATCCAATAATACTCTTAGAGTTATCAACACATCACAAATTTTATGATGCTAAAGTTTCTCTCTTGATGAAAGTCTAGGAATAACAGTCTAGTATGTATCTCAGATGAAATCCTGGCAGAAACATGTCCATTGTTTCTTATTTATTAACTTATGTGTTCAGTTCTACTTATTAATGTGTGGTTCTTTGAACTGCTGGGGTGTCTTACAAATTATTTGGGATCTTACATAAATATTAAGTGACAGGGATATCAGTGTGGCACCAAGAATTACTCTCTGTCACAAAAATTTCATGGAAGTGGAAAATTATTATCAATCTTCATAAGATTTCTTTTGAAGAGAACAAAGCCAGAGAAAAGCACTTATCTTTGTCAAATTCTATAACCAAAGATGGGAAGTGCCCTGACAGGGAAATTATGTTTGTTCTATAAATATTGACTGGTATTACTGATAGTTTATTATTTGCTTCTTTATTGACTGTCTTGGACTGGTTTTTGCTTGTTTTGTTTGATCATTTGTTGTTGTTTTTTTTTTTCATTTTATCCAATACAATGGTTAGACTACATACACAGTTTTGTGGAAGAGTGGAGCACTCAAGCTGCTAAAAGTAATTTCCTTGGCCTGCTTTTCCATAATGCTGGGTTAAAATTATATGCAGTCTATCTTTTAAAAAACAAAGCAAAACAAAACAAAACAAAACGTGTTACCTAGCTAAACAAAATCCTTTCAGTATTATTCAACAATTATTTTATTTTTATGGCATAAAGACTGCCCCTGTTTCTTTTCAGGATTTCAAACAGAAATATTTGTCAATCAGATTTCATCAGCACTGTCTAGTAATACACCTATACCACTAGTAAGATTTTTTCATTGCTAGTTTTTTTTTGGTTGGTTGGTTTTTTGCAGGTTTTTTGTTTTGTCCCCAGAAGCTAGACTTTATTTTCCTTAGCACCACGACCCAAGATTTTAGTGTATTATATTCAGTTTCTTGTATCAGTTCTGTGCTCTTAATAATATCCTGGTTTTACTGCTTGCTTAATATATTCCATTTTATTTCTAATTTCTACCTTTACTTTACTACAAGTGAACTTTCATCAAATCTGTCCTGCTTCTCAAGAAAGGGTGTTTTCTTATCTCTGAGACTTGCTTGAACTCGATAGTAGTTCTTTTCTCTCAAAGATATCTCAAAACACAGGTGTAAAAAGTCCTTGCTTTCTCATTTGGTTTCTCAGGGGAAGTTATGTTAGTTATTATTCTGTTGCTTGAACTCTTTAACATATAAGGAAGGTCATTCAGAAGTCTAATGAGAAAATATATGGCATTACACTTTCAGTATGCATTCTAACCTTTTCTGGAAGGATTTATTTGTATGCAAGTTACACTGCCTTTGCCAGCTGAGCAAAGGTAAAGCTGTGTAAGCCTTCTAGTGTAGGTGCAACCACACCAGATGAAAATAACATCTACTTGTACAGCTTAGACTTTTTCTCTTCAGGAAAACTTTCACAGTGCCTCTTTCTTTCATTTTGACTATACAGGTACAGTGTAAAAAACCTATCAGCTTGCTTTGCTTTAATCTGAGTTACAACTCAACAGTACAACATAATACTGCCCTTTAACAGACTTTGCTGGGAAGGTGGTTTCTGTTGTCAAGATTATGCAATTAATTATGATCAGATTCTGATCAGTTGGATCTGCACCACATTTTAAGCTGTATAGTCCAAGATTTAATGAAATTCTGGAACATACTATTAAAATTAATAATTTATAACATATTATGACATTTTATTTTTTCTTTATCATCCAAAAATAAAAACAATCAGTACAATAATACAAGAAGGATGTAATGGGGTGACCATATTAACAGTGCAATGTTGCAATGATTTCCACAAAAGAACATGAAGATGCTATGCAAGCATATGGCAGAAATTGTCTGACTGTTTTAATAAGTACTGAATTTTTACATGCCTCCCTGACACCTACACAAAATTTGTATGTATATGAGACTACTTTAGACAACGTTATCAATGGCTTCAGCTAATGTGAGATGCAGAGTGGGATGTAGACAGAAGCTATCTGGTTTATGCTCATTCTAAATAAAAATAAAGAGAATGTAGCAGTTTGGAGGAAGTAACCGAGGCCAAAAAAAAGAAACCAAAACCCTAACTCCTCTGAGATTTATTAGGTGTTTCTTACTTGCAATTCCAAGTTAGTGTATTTTTGGAGGTTTTTTTTTCTGTTACTGGTTGATCATTGCACAACAATGACCAGAACTACTTTCTTTTCTCCTACCTACTTAGAAAGTTTCTGCCAGATATGGGTATTATAACTATCCATATATTTATGATCTCTTAATTGGATGAATTGACAAGCACCTATTTCAGAGGCTGAGGCTAGAGTTGGATGTTCTTGTGACATCTGTAACAGGTTAAAATGTTATGTGCCTATCCCACTTATGTCTCTTTGGTTGGTTTTCTTTCTCTCCCTTCAAAAGTAACTACTTTGAAATCCCTCCTTCATGTGACATTTTAACCAGGTTTAACTGAAATGAGGAAAAAAACCATTAAAAATATAAGACTATTTGCATTTTCTAGACAAAATCTGTTTAGAGACCTGTGATATATGCACATGTGCCAGCAAAGCAGAGGAGGTCAAATTAGGAAAGAGAGAGCCTCCATGTGAGACCTGGAAAAGATAACCTGTTTGCAGAGCTCTGCTGGAGCCAGAGCAGTTTGCCTGACCAAGCTCCTGTGGTCTGTGGCAACCTTGACTACCTTGGGTTCTGTACTGGCTAAGTCTTCTTTTCCACATGATGCTTAATATGTATTTTGACTTTTTAAAAGAGCTTGTTGTAGTAGGACACAGAGTAACAGAAGCTTCAAAGTGGAAGGGGTTTGGTTTAGATGAGAAATTAGGAAGACATTCTTCACTATGAGAATGTTGAGACACTGGAATAGCTTGCCCGGGGAAGCTGTGGGTGCTCCATCACTGGAGGTGTTCAAGTTCAGGCTGGATGGAGCCTTGTGCAGCCTGGTCTAGTGGGAGATGTCCCTGCCCATGGTAGCGAGGTTGGAACTAAGATCCTTAATTGGTTGGAACTAAGATCCTTAATTGGTTGGAACTATGATCCTTAAGGTCCTTTCGATTCTAAAGCATTCTATGATTCTATGAATTGAGCTACATCTTTTCTTACCTAAAAGGTTTCTTCCCTTTATCACAAATGAAATGGCAATAAGTTTATCTATTCTTTTTTTGTATAAGAATCCAGAGGTAAAAGTACTCTACAGCATGTTATGATTTATTCGTTAATAAATCACCAGAAAGCATTCTCTGACATGCAGCTTGAACTTTTCCATTCCTACTTTAATCCCATTGCTGCTGTTTAAATCACTGTGTTTCACTCTGAATGATATTTCTCCTGCTTTGGATTTACACTCCAAAGACACCGAGAGACTGTTATCAAGTCCCCCCATTTCAGCAAAAAAGTAAGCCTAGTATATTACCTGTATTTAATAACTTAAATTCTGTATTCCTCTACCTGTGTGTCATGGTTTAGACGCAGACAGCAGCTGAGCATCACATGGACACTCAACCACCCACCTCCCCCACCTCCCCACCTCACCCCACCCCTCACTGCACAGTAAGACAGGAGGGAGAACCAGCCCCGCTATCCCAGCATAGGAGCAGTCAGGTGATTATGTACTCACCTGGATGACAGCTGAAAACCTTTTGCATATCTCAAAGCTCACTCACGGGCAGCAATCAGGTGATCAGCTCTGGCTCTTCCTCCTATTCATGTGATGTCCCTTGTTCATCTTCAACCCTTGCAAAGCAAAATGATTTTTTTTTTGTATATTTCTTTTTCTCTATAGGCACGACTGATAATACAGGCACAGGCTGATTCTCTGGTTCAGTTGCAGCACCTGCTACTGATCTTTTTTTAGGTCCAGAGACCTCTTACCCAGGAGGACACTGAACAGTGTTGAAAAGGACTTGGTAGGCATGGGCAAAGCCCCAGCACATTGCAGTGATTTGTTTCTTTTGGGCATTGCCAGGTTGACAACATAATTTTTTCTAAATAATTTATTAGTTTATCAGGTTTTTGCACTTGTTCAGGGGTGAGGTTCCAAAACACTGGAGATGACCACTGACCTAGGCATTTACCCATACTCTCCCACACACCCTGCCACACATAACTGCCCAGCCCCAGGACAGCTCTTGAGGTTATATTCTTCAAAAAAAAATATAATTGTGTAACCCTGAACAAGGCCTAAGACATATTCAGAAGATAAAACGATAAAAGTATGCTGGCTTGATGTGTCAAGGGTATTCAAATTTCTCCAAAGCTGAGAAACTCTCCTCCCTTGTC
>NW_008630006.1:35632-36782 GCF_000691845.1 Merops nubicus | reverse complement strand
TGGTGTCACCTCCACCCCCTGCCAGTCTGCTTCTACATCCAGAGTCCTCTTCT
Organism: Merops nubicus; assembly: GCF_000691845.1. Taxonomy (NCBI): domain Eukaryota; kingdom Metazoa; phylum Chordata; class Aves; order Coraciiformes; family Meropidae; genus Merops; species Merops nubicus. Next base: position 36,729 of record NW_008630006.1, on the reverse strand, counting down.
TCCCCTCAAGGGCACTGAATAGTGTTGAAAAGGACTTGGTAGGCATGGGCAAAGCCCCAGCACATTGCAGTGATTTGTTTCTTTTGGGCATTGCCAGGTTGACAACATAATTTTTTCTAAATAATTTATTAGTTTATCAGGTTTTTGCACTTGTTCAGGGGTGAGGTTCCAAAACACTGGAGATGACCACTGACCTAGGCATTTACCCATACTCTCCCACACACCCTGCCACACATAACTGCCCAGCCCCAGGACAGCTCTTGAGGTTATATTCTTCAAAAAAAAAATATAATTGTGTAACCCTGAACAAGGCCTAAGACATATTCAGAAGATAAAACGATAAAAGTATGCTGGCTTGATGTGTCAAGGGTATTCAAATTTCTCCAAAGCTGAGAAACTCTCCTCCCTTGTCCTGTCCATAGATTGGGTGAGATTAGCAATAAACAGCAATTCTGCATGCACATACAGCTTAACTTCATGGCCAGTGATAAAATCATAAGTTGACAATATCGAGTATAAGAACATGATAGTTATGATACATTTCCCAGAAGTCATAAACATCACCACAGGGAACACACAGAGGACATTAAGATTTACATAACATCCCCCTGCAAACAAATGGAACAACACTGTGACTATGCACTGTTTAACTAATATTAAAAGTGCGTGTAACAAAATTGTTTCAACATGCTTTGGTTGGATTTGTCATTCTCTCAACCCTTCATGACCAACATTGGGTGCTAAACAGGACTGTCATGGTTTGGGCTCAGCTGGCAACCAAGCACCACGCAGCAGCTCACTCACTCCTGCCACCTCTCCTCTCACCCCACTTCTGCAGTGCAATGGGAAGGAGAATTGGCAGAAAAAGGCAAAACCCCATGGGCTGAGATAAGGAGAGTTTATCAGAACGACACAAAGAGAGAAGAAACAACAGTAATCACAATAACATCAATGAAAATAACAATAATATATAAAACGAGTGCTATAAAGCCCAGTGTTCACCAACCGCCCGGCCCTGAACTGACTGCCCTCAGCAAAACCCGCCCTTGTCCCATCCTGCCCACCCTTACAGAGTGGGCATGGTGTTGGTATAGTAT
>NW_008630006.1:15632-30632 GCF_000691845.1 Merops nubicus | reverse complement strand
TTTCATGTTTTTGATCAGTCCGTTTATCTTATTTAATCCTTTGTTTTTATTTTGTGTGTATTTTAAAGAAGGAATGAGCAAAATTTATCCTACATAGGATATACATACAATTGATTATAATAAAGTTAGTGTAGAGTTTTAAATACTCATGTATTTCTTAAACAAAATCTAGCTCTTCGAAATAAATTCTAAAGTGGTATAATCAGTGTAGGTCTGATGAAGTTAGCTGAGCTTTATACCCATTGAAGAGCTGTGCATTTATGTGATACCTAGAATGCAAGTTCATGCTAAAAAAAAATATAAATTTATGCATTGTGCAGAATAAAGTTAATTACTCTATTTGAAAGGTTATGAATTTATTTAAAACTTCAGAAATAAAAACTAGTAAAAAACATCTGCCTACAGTGAATTTTAGCACCCTTTTTTTACCTTTTACCTGTCTAGATTTGTCAGGGTCTTGCCAGATCTTGTCTCACACACCTGTGTCATCTCACAGATCCTTTTTTCCTACATATGAATGCACATATTAAGTAATATTTCTTTTTCTGATTCTTGTATATGCCACTACAGCTTTCTTCTTTCTTAAAAATTAAATATATTTTCCAACCTTTATTTCCTACTTCTTAGATAGTACCAGATCTGTAAATACTTCCTCTCACATATAACCATGAGTTTTATTGCTAACCATGAGTTTTATTTATAACTCAAAATTGATAGCCAGATTGACTTAAGTAACTGGTTTGGCATTAGACTCACATAACTTTAGGAAAATCTTGATAACTTCTGTACAATGGTATAATAAGTAATGCAAATTAACATGCTTTTAAGAAAAACATCTTTTTGGTCAGATTCATTAAAATTTTGATTTCCAAGGAATGTGCGTAGATTTAATATTTTGAATCTTTGAGCAACATTTCACCTGGTAACACATGATATTCCGACAAAAAAAGAAAGAGCGTTAAGAACATATGCAAATGACCTTAATGTTAAATCTAAAAACTCCTTGTCACTGATTACCAGGGGTTCTAATCTGGATTTCAAAGAATACAAAATTGGCCCATTGCCTTGTCAATGATTTTAAAATAAATATAAAATCACTGTAAATAAAATAAAGCTGTGCTGTAAGAAGTGCTATATCTAAAGAACATGGGACTGAGTAATGGAAAACAGTGATTTGGATAATATTCTAATTGTTATATGGGTAAGCAACTCAAGGTCAACACCTAACACAACATCATAGTGAGAAAGTGACAGATTACTTTTGGAGTACATTGCACTTTGGATGCATAACTAGTGCAGTCGTGGACAAAGAGACAGTGATTTCGTTGTCATAGAAGATATTGGTAGGATTGATAGAAAAATTGGAAAGGGCTTGGGAATGAGGTGGAAAATAATTCAAAGGCTGGAGAAATCATCTTAGAGAAGTAGACAACTATAATTCAATCTGCTTTCCTTTTCAGAAAGTAGATTGTGAGTTGATTTATGCACAAATACATTCACTAGAATTAAGTACCAGCAAGAAAAAGTTTCTTTAATCTAATTGAAAAAAAGGTATAAAACCCCTTGACATAGAAAAGTTTAACAGGAGAGCAACACTTTTAAAAAATAAACATGAGTTTTGCTACAAAAAGGAAGAGTGGCACTTGTCTTACTGCCTGTTCATAGGGAGAAAGCATCAGCCATTTATTTTCTTCCAGAAATTCTCAATCTTCTCCCCATGCAAAGTATTCAATTGTTTCTGTGTCAGCTACCAGCCTCACACATATTCATTTTCTTCCTAGCATTATTATTTTTACTTTTACAGTGAATATGGGACATCAAAAATCACTATGGCAAATTATGGGAAAAAATGGATGTGGTAAGCATATTGTTGTCAGCAATGTCTGTTGGTGATGTTCCTAATTGGTTTGTGATGTGTGTGAAATTTATATATGTTTTTAATAAACAACAGATGGATGAACAGAAGTATGCCATCAAGTAAACCATCAATTTTCCTGCCCTTTTAAACTGACTGAATTGTTGATAATGGTTCCACCTCTTCTGTGGTAGAATTTTTCAGTGTTCCTTATGGATGACAAAGTAAAGGCATAAATGGTTGACCACTGTTAGAAGAAAGACGATGAAAATAAAAATTTACATATGATTCAACTTCATTCAGGTTGTGTCATGGTAGAAGCGGATATAGGAGCTGATAAGAAACTTGCAAATAAGCAGGTGAAAATTGTGGCTTACTCAGTGCCATGATTTAACCTCAGCTGGCAACTAAACAGCACTTAGCTGCTCACCCAGTGCTCCCTCCTGCCTCCACCATGGGATGGAAAGAAGAATCAGGAGAAAGCAGCAAAACACTGTGGACTGAGATAGGGACAGTTTAATAGAACACAGAGAGAAGAAGCAGCACTACTAATGACAATACTAATTAACTAATATATAAAGCAACTGATATAAACTGTAAGGCTCTACCAGTACCCAAGATAAACTTTCCTTGCTCTGGCTACATGCTGAAGCCACACGCTTCCTCAGGCCAGTCCCCACCTTATATAGCTGGCAGGACACCAGTATGGTATGGAATATCCCATTGGCTGGTTTGGTTGTTTATCTTGGCTGTGGCACCTTCCCAGCTGCTTGTGAACATTAACCCTGTTCTAGCTCAAACCCAGAACACTCAGAGAAACATGGATCTTGGTATCAGGAAAGGGGTAGAGAATATATACAACATCTGGTAAGGAAATTTTTCAGTATTTCTATTTTACTCATTACTCTAAGGCTAAAATAGAATAAAACTATAAAAATTGATTCACTATCAAACGAAAAAATCTCTCGAAAGTTGTTTTTTCCTTTACTATGCTTGCTTCAGGTAGGCAATTCCATTGAATTCACAAATTATTTAGCTATTTTTCCTTTCTAGTTGTGTGACATAGTTGTCTTTTGGTCAGCTTACTTGGCAGATGATAGTTAGGGTCAAACAGACGAATTCGCAACAGTGGTAAGGATAGATGGGATAGGAAAGGATGAGTCATTTATGACTAAAGAAAGAATATATCTTCCGATTCAAAAAGACTGCTGATATTACCCAACTAACAGTATCATTAGAATATTCAGAAGTTTTCTCTTTTGCTTTCAGAGTTTGTAGTAAGATATGACAGGGATTTTTTGCGACTGAGTACCACAGACTGTCCATGAACAAAATAAGTGTAAAGAGGACAGTAGATATCTCATTTCCTTATTTTATATAAAGAAATTAATGTATCATTTGGTGTGCATAACATGACCTGTATTTTAACTATGTCTGTCATTTGGAAATTGGGAATTTAAATACATGCATGAAAAGACCAGAAGAAAATAGGAAACAGATATGGTATTTTATATTAAAACAAATGGAAATTCTCTAGCTGAAGGCAGGGATGATAATGGTGAAAAAGATATGATGTGACTTCTTTTCCAAAAAATAGGATCTGAAACTCTACAGTTATCACCTTTCTTCTCAGCGATCTTGATTTTACCAGTCTTCTTACTCATATAGTCTTACTTCATCTTCCACTTCTAGACTTTAAGTCACATCTGCTTTTAGAGTATACAAATATATAATGCCCTTACCTACTTTTCCTTAATAGATTACTCTGAAAAAAAATTATAGTCATGAATGAGGTATATGTATTAATATATTCCAAATAAAGAGGTGTTGTATGGAAGTGTGCATATGCAAAGAGTAAAATCAGGTTCTCATGTTCTAACTTTGTGAATAACAGAGCAAACATGAAAAATGAGACAGCAGAAATTGTTTTGTGTCATTCCCTTATCACTCCCCTAATATTTAATAAGAGAGATTATTTTGTATTTTAAATATTTTATTTCCTGTGTTTTGCAGAGTTTAAGTATTTATACTGGTATATTTTCTTCTTGAAAGCATATACAATGGTGAAATACGGACATCATAGTATTCTGCTTTGTCTTTCAAAATTACCCTTAAAGTAACCTTTTGTCACTCCTCTATATTCTTCCCTGGACTGGAGTCATTGTTGAGTGTGAAACTACTATCAGTAGTCACAGAGGAACAAAGATGTGTCCAAATGTATTAAGAGCAGAAGTAGAGATATCCCAATGCTCAGATAATGAATGCTATCTGTCTCTACGGGAAAAGCTCCCAGTCTGTACTCTGGCAACATTCCAAATCTGGGGAAAGGACCAGCTCCATATGTGACTGAAATTATCCAGTGAAGCTCAAATAGGAAAGGAAGTCAGTAGTTTGAAAAGTATGAAGTAAAATGTGGATTTTTGCAAGATTTTAAGATTTTTTTTTTTAAAAAGAAAGAAGAGGGAAATACTTGTAGGACTAAAAATCTTTAAAAGAGTATGTTTAAAGTCAGAATACATTTTACAAAATATTCTTAAATACTTAAGCACTTTAGTACTTTTTATCTCTTTTGAGACAAAAGACTTAAACTTTTAAGTCCACAATCCTGCTTCAAGAGAAAGAAAACCTAGTTAACTATATTATTTTCTAAATAAAGCAAAAAATTATATTTCTTCATGTTTGATTTTGAGGTGGTTTGTGGGTTGTTTTTGTTGTTGTTGTGTGTGGTTGTTTGTTTTTTTTTTTTTTTAACAGGTGTTCTTAATATCCTTGTAGGACACTTATATTAGCAAAATAAAAATGAGATCTGGTATTGCTCTGTGATCCATGTATCAAAATACAGATACATATTCTTATAGATATGCCCATCTAAAAGACTTTCTCTGACATTAAGAAATTTGTGAGGGATACAAAGAATACTATATTATATCTTTTCAACATTTCCTACTCACAGATAATTTCTGTAGTGGGAGTGTTTTGCTTAAAAATTATGATATGCTAAGTTGACTGCCTCTTCAAATTATTTTTTAGCTGGTAGCTGTAAAACACATTTAAGAACATTGGCACATGATTCACAGTTACCATTTTTTTTTTTTCACTGTGATTTTTTTTTCACTGTCTCTTGCAAGCAAATCATGTTACTTTATCACTCTATTTACAGCATTCCTTGCTATTTCATTCATTGTCTACCCGTAATAACGGGACTGCTATATAAATTATATTTTCCTGCACCACTTAAAAGCAAAACTAGAGAGTTAATGCCAGTCTATTCTGGAGGTAATTTTCCTTCTCAAACAAAGGAATCTTGGATATTTTTCTCTGCATTTTACATATAGGATGACTTTTTAAATATGCTGCTCTTGGTTACATTTTTTCAGGTCAAAGTCACTTTAATAAATACATCTAGTGTACAAAATAAAGCACTGTAACAAATTTATAAGGTGCTTATTTCCTGATACAGATTTGTGACAGTAGACAAATCAAGTTTTATAGGGAGGCAGTATGGACCTATACTACAATATGATTCCAAAAACCTTATGCGTATCAACATCGTGGTAGCCATTTTATTCTACTTCATCACTACAGGGAAGAGGCAATGGAGTCAAACTTTTCTTCCTTTCATTCATCTTCTGCTGGAGTTGCTGCTAGTTAATTGGTTGATGAAGACCTTAAACTCACTTAAAGAAAGACTCTTCCCTCCTGAAAGAAAGGGTAACTGCCCCTTGCTCACCGATCCAGATACACTGCTGCTTTCTTCCTTCTGCTCAGGAGAAGGAAGATTTTTCCCCATGAAAAATGGGGGCAAATCCTGCTCTTCCACCACACTGGGCTTTAATGGCAACACCACAATTTGAGGTACAGGTAGTCATAAGGGCTTATTTTCCTCTTGTTTACCTTATTGATACCAACTTCTTCTTGATTGTGAAAAATGTTTTTTCTTTGTATTTGTACTAGTTTCTTGCCCATTAATTTTCTTAATTTTTTTTTTTTATACTCTCTACAATGGTAGGTTTAAATTTTTTCACCAAGTTGTTTCAATTAACCTGACTGATGAGGTTATGGTCAAGATTCTACAAAAAAAAAGCTACTACTACAGGTTTACAGTAAAATGATAAAAGATGCTGGAGCCAGATTCCTTCTCAAAATTAAATCTAGCTCAGAAGATGTTGAAGGCATCTCTATAACCAGCATAAATGTGGAAGCACACCAAATGCACTATATATATATGAACACACACATATTTGCATATCAGTAAGGTTTTTTGGGGGCCTGCAGATGTCACGTAATTTTAACAGTTTTTGATACGATGCAAGTAGCAGTTTGAATCCATTGAGATTCAGTATTTTATGTTTATTGGTTTATTTAGATTATTAAAATTAATTTCTTTACTGCCTTTAAATATTTTATAATTCATAGCATTCATGTTTTAGAATCTTACCCGTGTGCCTTGTGTAATGGTAGGGTATTTTAAGCAGCTTTTTTTTTTTTTAAAAAAAAAGAAGCAAACTACACCTTTAAACAATGGGTGACAGAAGACGAAAAAAATAATGGGAAGATAGATGAGTAAACATATTCATGAGATAACTGTATGTTGCATGCATGAAGCAAAGACACATCCTGACTGTTCAAGGATTCTCTAATAAGTAGAATAATGTGAACTAGGACAATTATATTTCCACCTGTTACTGCAGCATAAGCTAATCCAAACAAAGTATAGAAAGCCTTGTGATTTTTAATATTATTATAAACAATTACATGTTTTTTTTCTCTGTAACTTTTAATAAGGTAGAGGAAAAAGAGCTAGAGGTAAACAATTTTGTTTTAATTTAAAATTATGGTTTTGGAGTTGTGTCTGAATGAACTGAGCTTTGAGGTGGCACAGGAATCCACATTTTTAAAGGCACTAAGATTTTTTTTCTAAATTTCTTTGAGAAAATAGAAAGTAGAGCAGTTCTCCATTCTGGTACAGACCTGAGCATCAGTTCTAGCAAAGTAAATCTCATAGTCATTAGGAAAAAAGTACCTTCTATTGCATTACCATCATCCATCCCACCAGGCAATCTGAGAATACATTTTTCTATAATAAAAATATCCTTTATTTTTTTTTGTTTTACTCTTTCTGATAATAATTTTTCCTTTATGGGAGTGCTTGAGAAAGATCACGAACTCTGGAAGAATGAAGATGATTTTTCCTTTTGGGGAAGCAGCATGCCCTGAATGATGGGCCAGAGAGAATTTTCACAGCACCACTTCTTCTGGTGGACAGCATATTCACTACATCAAGCTGCAAATCTGCAGCTCAGGCAGAGATGAAAAATGCTGCAAGAAGCAGAGAGAGAGTCCAAGCCTCAGAGGAGACAGAATCAAACTCTGTAGGGAGGGACCAATGGGGTTCTTCTGGAGTTTGCTGCAAATTTGAATGACAGTCCCAGACCAAGCCTAGAAATCAAGCCTGGAAACAGGCCCTTCCTGCATAGGCTCAATGAGATAGAAAAGCTTATTGTAAGTATTTCTTATTTTTGCTTTGCCTTTCCTATTTGTCTTGATACCCTACTGTGTAAGAAAAGAAATTACAGTTACCCTATTTGGGATTCTAATAATAATGAGTGCTTTTTTTTTTTAGGTGAAAAGCCTTTCAGTTTTCTTTGGAGAGCTTCCTGTAATGGTACATGTGTTTGACATGAGTTCCACTACACCCTGAGTCAGTTAGGATGGCCAAATGTGTTTTAACATGAATGCCCATCATATGGACCTGACCTCTACGGCTGTAGTGGCAGCCTACATCAGTGTCAATACTGGCTGCTGCCATCCCAGCCTTTCTTGTGTCCCTGAGCACACGTTTCCACCCTTCTCTGCTGGCTTTGGGTCACGCTGAACTCTGTGCCAAACTGTTTCAGCACGCTAACCTAGCAGAAAATTATTTTGTTATGTTGTCTTAAATGTTCAGGCTTAAATAGTTTCTAGCAGAGCCAGATGAGGGGCAGAAGTCAGTCAAAGGAGGATGTGTTAAGGCAGAAGTGGCAGCTAGTGTTTAGTCTGAGCTACCATGGAAATTTGCTAGCCATGCAAACTTGGGATCTACATTACCTATGTTTTTTGAGGGATCTGCTTTAATAAGTACATTATTTGTTTCTTCACAATCCATCTTGCAATAGATTCACATAGGAGTTATCATTTGTTAGCATAATATCCCTTTTTTTTTTTTTTCACGCAGTTGACATTTGTTCATATAAAGAATTTTGACAGTTTAACCACATGTGCTCCTTAACTTAATGCCACATGCATATACTGGAGAATAGCAATTAGTAAAAATTGCTATTGTTTGTGAATAGCAATTAGTAAAAAATGGCATATTTTGTCTTTCATAGAACAGCATACAGTAATCCCAGATCATCAGTAAAAGTTTGAAAAAATACAGGTTTGAAAAAATTAAGATGTACAGTAGTTTCTCCCAAACATGTTACTTCTATTTAAAGGTAGGGAAATAGAGGTAAAAACTTAAAAATTCGTAAAATGTGTGAAACTTCTGAAGTCCGTTCATCCTATAAAGAAAAAAAAAAAAAAAAAGGGAAATTATCTCAGCAATCACATCAGAATTTAAATACAATAGTGTTCTACTTCAGAAGCAATTTAATTTTCTGCCACCATATTCATCTGCCATGTTTTGACTGAACTACTTATATTTGCTTGTTGTGTTGTTAATTATGTGTTCAAGAATAATTTCATATCCACCATTCCCCACTTGTCTGAAAGCTGTCACTAAAAACCCCTAAAATAGAAAACAGCATTCTAGGCACTTTATTTCCCATTTGAATTTCAAAACCATTTCAACATGCACTACACTGCATGGCCTCTGCTTCACATGCTTAATCCCTAAATATGTTCCTTTTCTTTTCTGTAAAATTAAATCAAGAAGATGTAAAACATTTTCACTGAGGAATGTGGTGCTTAAAACTAGAAGTACAATGCAGCCTCTATTTGAGCTGCCACCTAAGCAAATAACCCAGCTGGCCTGTAATTTGAATACAAAGTTTCCTGTAAATAGGAAAGTGCCCAGCTGGCATGTTAGCTTCCAGCTTCATCAGATCTAATCCAGGCAAACCGGTGCTGAACTGCATTTAGCAAGCCTATCATACACAGCAGCCTCAAGTCCCATATAAACCACACTATTAAAGTGCATGGGCTATTGGTCAGGTGCTACCCAAGGGGAGTGGGAGAGGTGAATGGATGTCAGATCTCTCCTATGCCAGGCCTGACAAACTGCTCCCATCACCAAGCTCAGACTAGTTTGGATGGTCAGATCTGCTGCCTCTCCTCCTGAAGCTTGCTCACTGTGCTGCCAAAAATACAAGAGTTCTGAGACCACAAAGAAAGTAAACCAAAATGAGGTAAGGAGAATTCAAATCTAATCCCTACTCCCAGAACAATTTTTGTCTTTTTTTTTTTTTCTGTCTTCCCAATGACCAAGTAATATAAACACACAGACAGTTGAGGAATCAGAAGTTCCTAAAAACTATTTTTTTCTATTCAGCCACTTATTCATAGTGATCTGCATCCTTAATGCTTCTTTTTTTGCATCCATAGAGTGATTTCTCTGTAGTATCCTCTTAGGCAAAAAGGTGAGTCTGCTGATGCATTATGGATTTCTTAAAACATGAATTAGAAATTGTGCTTCTTTTAGTAACCTCAAAGGAAAACTAGAATTTTATTAAAGACATGAAGCCAAATTGTTACTAGGTTTTCATCTCTATTCCCCAAAGCACAGCAGCAAAGAAAAACTTCCCTGTTTAAGGGGAAATCACACAATATGGGTTTGCACAGGAAACATAATAGTTCCTTTTCCAAACTTCTCAGAGCTCATTGTGTCAGCCTTTCCTCATAAAAGAAGTCTTTGGTCTTTCTCCACGTTATTTGCATCTCCTTTTTATTTCTGCAGGAAATATACTTTTCCTCTCCTTTTTTCTTCTTCTCAATAAACACTGAGATTAGCTAAATTAAAAGTTCAAAGTGAAGGCCCTCATCTTTATTTTCCCTTTTTTTTTTTTTTTGCCCATAAGCTTCCTTTTTCAAGAAAACTTGCTATATTAGGACAGGTATTTCCAGGAATTAAGTTGAAAAATATTTGGATTTTCTGTGTCTTAATAACAGAGATTTTTTTTATTTCAATCACCCTTTTTTATACACGATGCAGTGGATCCGTATTTAGTATTTGATTTCAAAATCAGAAATTTTTTTATATTGTCTGAGAGTGCTTAAAGTACAAAATACTGAATCCTCTTGATTACTCTCTGGTTTCAAGAATGTACTTCAATATACTGTCTGTCACTTTACCGTATGTCAGAAATGAAGAATGAGAATAGTAACTAGTGTACTAATAGGATATATCATTTACTACTTTCATCCCTAGAACAAATAAGCGTAAAGAGTACATAGATTCTTGTGCTTATTGTCTTCAAAGCACAAGAGAGCTGTTGAGAAGGATACTGCAATTTTCAGTTGTATCACCTGTGCCACAAACTGCTTTTCTTCCTCTTATCTTCTACTGAAAACAGGTAGAGGAAAGTTTATTGAGGTGTGCATCTAAATGCTAGTTTCCCTTGCAATAATTAAGAGAACACATGGGTTGCTCATTTCAGTTTAATCTATTGCAGAGGAGGCTGACCACTCTGTGATCTGGCATTAATGCTACATCTGAACTTAGATGGCAATTTAGGAGTCATGCCATCCTCTGTCTGTATTTACTAACCTAATCGCCTGAGTTTAAGAAATATTCTTTTAATCACTTGAATCTAGGCCACTATAAATGGTTCTCCAATAGTAATTTAGAGATCTGTGCTTATCAGTACAGTCAGTAAAGAGAAACAGATACCAAGAGAGGGAAATTCAAAGATCAAGAAATGGTGTTTCTATTTGTCCCCAATGAACAGGGAGGGAGATCAAAGAGTCACCAGATATAAGCTTCACCAAAATTAGATTATAAAGTCACCTAGCCTTGTGGGTCTAAACGTATAAAACATGGTAGAAAATTACCAAAGATCAAATATTTCATAAGATAAACAGTAAGAATCAGATAGGATAAAGCCAGCTATCTTGGGGCACTCAGCCAGGGCTCTGAAGAATGTAATCTATAAGAAAAGCCTGTCTCTCCCAGTGATCCAGCAGAGGCTGTAATCTAGCTGTCACATTAAGGATTCCAGTTCTCCTTACTTAACAGTGTGCATACTTAACAGTGACAAACCTCTAGAAAAAATCACATTGAAATTAAGTTGTTTTCTCTGTGACCTTCTATCCAAGATATGAGATTGAACTTCAGCAGCTGGAAGAACTGGGGAGTTGGGTGGCCAGGGCCAGATGCCCCACTATAGTACTGCCTCTGCTGAAGCTGTAGCTCCAGAAAAAGAGTGTAGCAGTGGGTCATTTTTAAATACAATAGTGAATCCAGGCTTGTTTGCAGAGCTGCTGGGGGCACTGGTACTTCTCTATGTTTTTCACATTATCCCAAGAACAGCATCTGGACACATGTAGTTTCTTTTAAGGAATATTTAAAGGAATTAAAGCAAACAACTTCTTTCTTGCTTGCTCTATTACACTCCTTTTAAAAATGATAAATTTGAATTAGGGTGTTAGGGATTTTTTTTAAATATCACTTCAGTAAGTAATGAATTACTAATTCCACAATTACTTTATGTAGCATGAGTAATGCATTGCTTCTGATTTAAAGTAATTACATGAGTCAAAATTCCTAATTATATTATGCCATTTTTCAAACTTCAAGAAAGTTTTTCAGGTTTTTTCATTTCCTGTAAAGTAATTCTGGAATTGATTATAAATTTATTCATCCTGTAAGAAGCATTTTAATTGCAAGTTTTTCTAAAAGGTACTTCCAAGCCAAATTTTACAGAATTGACTTGTAATTTAGAATTCTTAACTTGACAAACCAAAAGAATACTCAAATTTTAAACCACAGGAATAGAGGAAATTTTAATAGCAGAAACAAATGAATATCCTTAAAATTACAGATTGTCTTCGAGAAATCTTACCTTTTTGAAAACAATCTGAGAAGTTTAAGAAGAGCTAGATTACCTTGTGCATCCCTATAATGTGGCCAGGATGGACAAGTAGGCAACAGAAGTAGTCAGTATCCATTCTTCATTAATCTTCTTCTTCTTTCATGCCATATAATTCTGCACTTTCAAGGCCTCTCAAAGTTTTGTCTCCTGTGCAGTTGCCAATTATGTAAAGAAAAATGCTGGTGAAACGTAAAGTTACCTCTCCATTTGGCACACTGCTTACTAGGAATTTAATAGAGAGATACTAATGATATATATTGAAGGAGGTTTGCAGGACTGCTCTTTCCCTCTTTCTATTTGCCTAACATGTTGTCTAAGGGGAAAAAAAAAGAAGACCCAGGGAACTACAGGGCAGACTGCTTCACCTGTGTCCCCAGCAAGATCCTCCTGGAAACTATGGTAGGGCACATGGAAAACGAGGTGATTTGTGACAGCCAGCATGGCCTCACTATGTGCAAATCACATCTGACAAATTTGGTGGCCTTCTACAATGGGGTTATAGTGTTTGTGGATAAGGAAGGAGCAACTGATGTCATCCCCCTGGACTTGTGCAAAACATTTGACACTGTTCCACACAACATCCTTATCTCTAAATTGTAGAGATGTGGATTTGACCACATGCACTCGGTGGATAGGGAATTGGCTGGATGGCTGCACTGAAAGAGTTGCAGTCACCAGCTCAATATCTGTGTGGAGACTAGTAAGGAGTGACTTTCCTCAGGGGTTAGTGTTGTCACCAGTGCTATTTAACATCTTTGTCAGTGATGGGGGAGGTGGGATCGAGTGCACCCTCAGCAAGTTTGCCGACAACACCGAGCTGTGTGGTACAGCTGGCACGCTGGAGGGAAGGGAGGCCATCCAGAGGGACCTGGACAGGCTTGAGAGGCAGGCCCATGCCCACCTCCTGAAGCTCAACAAGGCCAAGTGCAAGGTCCTGCACCTGAGTCAGGGAAATCCCAAGCACAAATACAGGCTGGGTGATGACTGGATTGAGAGCAGCCCTGTGGAGAAGGACTTGGGCACATTGGTGCAGAAAAAAACGTATATGAGCCAGCAGTGTATATTTGCAAGCCAGAAAGCCAGTTGCATCCTGGGCTCCACAAAAGAATCATGGCCAGCAAGCCTGAGGAGGTGATTCTCCCTCTCTGCTCCACTCTTGTGGCAGCTTATTTGGAGTACTGGTGCTGCTCTGGGGCCCCTAACACAAGAAAGACATGGACTTGCTGCAGTGGGTTCAGAGGAGGGCCATGAAGATGATCAGGGGCTAGAGTACCTTCCCTAGGAGGGCAGGCTGTGAGAGCTGTGTTCGTTCATCTTGGAGAAAAGAAGGCTGTGGGGATAACTTACAGAAGGGTTCCAGTACTTAGAAGGAGGACTAGACAAAAGATGGTAAAGGATTCTTTAACAGGGAGTATCGCAAAAAGACAAGGGGTCATGGGTTCAAACTGGAAATGGGTGGGTTTAGATGAGAAATTACGAAGTTCTTCACTATGAGTGTGATGAGACACTGGAACAAGTTGCTCAGGGATGTTGTGGATGCTCCATCTCTGGAGGTGTTTAAGGTCAGGCGTCCCTGGCCATGGCAGCAGGGTTGAACTAGGTGATTTCGAACTCAAACCATTCTACAATTATAGAATCTATATCTAGAATCTAGAACAGATTCTAATATACCATCTTAAAATTTCCTCTAGCTTCCTATCTTAGAAAAAAAAAAAAAAAATCCACATTTATGATGAAGTGATACAGGAAGATTTCTTTACAAATTTCAGCACCTTTTAAGGGTATGTTTCCTAGTAGAGCAATTGCCATCTCTGGTTCTGATGTGTGTGTATCCCTGAATAATAAACATTAATGTATTCCTTTGAACAACAAGAAAGAATAGTAATGACTAGAACACTGCATAACTGTCTCTGCAAAATCTAAAACACAAGTCTGAAACAACAGTAAACTTAGATGAGAGTGCTATAACTTAAATTCTATTTCTAAATGTGTGTTTAAGATCTTATAGGACCAGGCTTAAGACCTTTTTACTCTAGTGATCATGTAACTATGTTGAATTTAATTTAAAAACAATTATAAGATTCTAGACAAAGCAGAACAAAACTACATCTGAAAATAGGAAGCAAAGTTTTTCTGTATAGAAAGCATGCGTTAAGTATAGGTTAAAAATAACTGCAAACCAAAATATAAATATCATTTTCTAGTTCCTTGTATGCATATTCTTTTTGTTGCATAAGAAACTTTCTTTCATTATAGTGTGTCTTTCTGCAGTAGATTTAAAGTGTAACTGAACATTCTTTCTTGAAATGAAGGCATGAGTTGTACCAGGATGACTTATACATGACTCAATATATCACTTTAATGATATAATTATATTTTTTTTTCACCAGAAAAACTGTTTAGTTTGTTTGTTTGTTCAGGGGTGAAAATCTTACATTTAATCAAAGCAGTAACATTTGCCTGGGTCTACAGATAGCATGAGATGACAAAATTTCCTCTGTGCTAAATTCAAAACTTCTGCTGTGAAAGGCCTAAGTAGCATTTCTTCAAACCTTATAAAAAAAAAAAAAAAGGCGAGATATGTGCTGCAAATTATTGCCCCCAAAAAAGTAATCTCTTGAACTTCCTGTTTTTATAGTTATTGCCAGGGATTGGTGTGCAGACCAAGGTCACTGCTTAAGCTTGTATCTCACACGGCCAGCACAGAAAGGAAAGGTGCACCGGCAGGGAGGAGTGGGCAGGATAACTGATCAGGAACCTTAGAAGCGATCACAGATGGGCCAGAAGGTAAAGACTTTGGAATGCCACCAGAAGAGGTAGCAACATGCTGAAGAAGCCCCACCATATAATCAGTTATCAGACCATGACAAGCAATATGCTCTGTTCACTGATGGATCTTGCCATCTTGTAGGAGCTCACCAGAAGTGGAAAGCTGCTGTGTGGAGTCCCACACGACGAGTCACAGAAGCAGCTGAAGGAGAGGGTGAGTCAAGCCGGTTTGCAGATGTAAAAGCCATCCAGCTGGTCCTGGACATTGCTGTGCGAGAGAAGTGGACGGTGCTTTATCTCTACACT
>NW_008630006.1:13509-15609 GCF_000691845.1 Merops nubicus | reverse complement strand
CGCACCAAATGCTTTGGGGGGGTGGCTGAAGCAGTGGAAGCAGAACAACTGGCAATGCCGAGGGAAGCCCATCTGGGCTGCCTCACTGTGGCAAGACCCTTGCTGCTCAGCTAGAGAAGCTAGTTGTAAAAGTAGCTAAAAGTTGGGGCATAGAACAACCAGCAAGTGGATCAAGCTGCTAAAGTGTTCCAAACAGGCTTAGACTGGGAACATAAAGGTGAACTGTTTTTAGCTCAGTGGTCCCATGACACCTCAGGACATCAGGGAAGAGATACAACATGCAGATGAGCTCATGCCCCAGGGGTGGATTTAACCATGGACGCTGTTGCACAGGTGATCCACGACTGTGAAATGTGCGCCGCAATCAAACAAGCCAAATGGTGTTTAAAGCGTTTGTGGTGTGGGAGACAATGGTCAAAATCTAGGTATGGGGAACCCTGGCAGATTGATTCCATCACACTCCCTCAAACTCGCCAGGGTAAGCGCTATGTGCATACCATGGTGGAAGCAACCACAGGATGACTGGAAACATATCCAGTACCCCACACCACTACCAGAAACACCATCCTGGGCCTGGAAAAGCAGATCCTGTGGTGACACAGTACACCAGAAAGACCTGAATCAGACAGTGGGACTCATTTCAAAAACAATCTCATAGACAATTGGGCTAAAGAACATGGTATTGAGTGGTGTATCACATCCCCTATCATGCACCAGACTCTGAGAATATTGAATGATATAGTGGGTTGATAAAGGCGATTATGAAAGCATTGGGGGGGTGGAACCTTTAAAAACTGAGACAAGCATTTAGCACCTTGTTACTTAACACCAGAGGATCCATCAGTTGAGCCAGTCCTGCCCAATCAGACCCGTTACATACAGTCAAAGGGGATAAAGTCCCTGTGGTATATGAAGTATCAAGGAATTTGATGGGGAAAACTACATGGGAATTCCCCAGTTCAGGCAAAGGCAAACCCATCCCTGGGGTTGCTTTCGCTCAAGGACCTGGACATACTTGGTGGGTGATGAGGAGAGATGGTGAAGTACAATGTGTACCTCAGGGAAATTTAGCTCTGGGTGAAAATACTCCATTTTAAAGCTCTATGTTAATTGCAGAATAGTAACAGTGTTCCATAAGTGTCTTTCAAGATAACGTTATAATAATGACAGGAGCCAGATTCATCAAGTGGTGTCCAGTAACCTCCTGTAACAAATCTGCATCCTGTGGATGCAAACCATGGTGGACTCCATAACATCTTTCCTGCCCTGAGAGACTGCCATGATAGATGGAAATCTTCAATCATGACCTTGGTGAACTTTTCTATAGAAAGAAATTACAACCTAGTTATACATATGACATCAGTGGTATGGAATAAGGGGTGGAATGTCCTGGTTTGGGGTAGGACAGAGTTGGTTCCATTCAATAATCTGACTTTGCAGCTAAAGCTCTACCAATTACCTGCTTTGTCTGAAGTTAACAGTGTATTTTTGCAGACTGCCTGCTTTTAGCAGTGATAACACTCCATGTTTACTGCCACTTATTGGTAAGCAGACCAAGGTCACTGCTAAGCTTGTGTATCACATGGAGTGGCACAGAAAGTAAAAACCCTGCAGGGAGGAGTGGGCAGGATGAGTGGTGCTAAGATTCACCAGTGGGGTATTCCATTCCATAGCAGTCACATCCAGTATAAAAGCTGAAGAATCAGGAGAGGCAAGCCCTTCTGTCACTCTTCCATCTCCCTTCTGCCTTCTTGCTTGCTTTTGCCGCTCCTGCAGTGGCCGGCATGCAAGGAGGACTTCATCCATCCTGCCTTTGATCCCAAGCCCTGTGTTCCTGAACTGAGTTCCAGAATCCAGCTCCTGTGCCCAGTCACTGTCTGTGGCTGAGTCCAGCCTGGGACTTTTCCCCAGGGGCTGCTCCCCAGCATCGGGGGTGACAGTGACGTCTTGCCATTAGGGGAGAATTGGTTCAATACCAGTATTGCATATATTTCTATATATTCCATTTTATTATTAATATTATCAGTAGTAGTAGAATTAAAGCTGTTTTCCTTTTCTAATCAATAAGTCTCTCTCCCTTATTCCGTTTCTCTTTCACTT
>NW_008630006.1:0-13481 GCF_000691845.1 Merops nubicus | reverse complement strand
TTAACAGAGAGCATCTGTTACTGGTCTCAGGGTGGCTTTAACCCCAAGCCACAACACAGTGTAACTTAATGTCATCAGTAATTTAACATCATGAAACCTGGCCCTATTTTACATATATCTAGTTACTCTAGATATTTTGATGGAATTTCCTAAAAGCTCTTGGCAGTCAAGATCATAGAATCATAGAATGGTTTGGTTTGGAAGGGACCTTTAAAGGTCATCCAGTCTAACCCCATCCAACGAGCAAGGACATCCTAAACTAGGTCATGTTGCTCGGAGCCTCATTCATCCTGACTTTGAATGTTTCCAGGGATGGGGCATCTGCCACCTCACTAAGCAGCCTGTGTCAGTGTTTCACCACTCTCATTGTAAAAAATTTCTTCCTTATATCTAGTCTACATCCACCCTTTTTACATTTAAAATCATTACACCTTGTCCTATCACAACAGACCCTGCTACAATGATTGTCCCCATCTTTCCTCTAGGTTGCTTTAAGTACTGAAAGGCTGCAATAAGGTATCCCTGGAATCTTCCTTTTTCCAGACTGCACAACACCAACACTCTCAGTCTTTCTTCACAGGAGAGAGGCTCTGTCTTTCTGATAATTTTTTTGTGGCCCTCCTCTGGACCTGCTCCAACAGGTCCATGGCTTTCCTTTGCTGAAGACTCTGGAGCTAGATGCAGTACTCCAGGTGGGGTCTTATGAGAGTGGAGTAGAGGGCAAGCATCTGCTCTCTCAACCTGTTGACCACGCTTGTTTGGACGCAGCCCAGGACACAGATGGCCTTCTGGACTGCAAGAACACATTGACAGCTCATATCCAGCTTTTCATTCATCAGTACCCCAAGCCCTTCTCTGCAGGGCTGCTCTCAATCCCTTCATTCCCCAGCCTGTACCGATACTAGTGATTGCCTTGCACCTGATGCATGACCTTGCACTTGGCCTTGTTGAACTTCATGAAATTGAATTTTTTGTATCAGGCAGGTACATTCACATCACACAGGACTATCCACTCTATGGCTGTTGTAGACTTTCCTTCGGACAAAAAAAAAAAAAGTTAAAAAAATGATAAAATTCAATATGGACAATGTTGCATGCTTTCTATTTGCAAAAGCACCCCTCTAGAACAGCAATATATCCAACCTGAAACTGCTTGAAATATTTGGGAAATGTTATAAATTACATGCTACAGAATGGTAGTCTTTGACCCAGTAAAAGCAGCTTGCTGCTAAGACTGGGCTATGTATTGGGTTATCTTTATAAATTAATCCATGGCAAGTAAAAGGTCTCAATACCCTGATTTAGCAAAGGAACCATTTACGTGTAACTGAGTTCAAATTCTTAGGATACGTGGACTTTGCTGGCTACTTAAGCATGTTACAGTGTAGGTGTTTGCGTATCTAGTCTCTTATAATTACATACAATATTTTTTACATTTATGTTAGTGCATATTGGTGTGCTTCTGAACTCCTGGGCTTAGATGTGAACCTTAACTAACTCCATGTTGAAACAATGCTTCATTATACAATATTTTCTCTTTTCTCAACCACTAGGCCCCACTTTTCATGGAAACCAACCTCGGCCATGGAATGCTCCCACTGATGAGAGAAACAGGAATGCTAAGGGTGCTGTGGCACCTACCAGAAGATAGGTGGGCACAGAGAGTGTGCAGGTTCAGGAAGGGGCAGGCTGGAGAAATAACATAAAGTTTTCTCACAGTTTACCTCACCTAGGTTTCCCAAAAAAAAAAAAAGTCTGGTAGAGTCCCATTTACAGTCTACTGAGCTCTGTACCATTCCTAGTACTCAATGCTCATCTGTTGATGTGGTGGAGGTGACTAATTCGTACCTACAGGGTACAGGGCTCAGACTTGCCCTTTAACTGTTTACTCTCACCTGAGACAGATCCCTAAGCAGCCTGTTAACATCCACACATGCAATGATTCAGCAAAGATCAACAGAGAAAGGGAGAAACAGCTGTTAACTACCACTTACTACTGCACAATATTGTCTTTTCAAATTTACTACATGAGTTTGCATATTCATTTGTCTTTTCTGTAGAGACGTCCGACTAGATGGGAAGGCACATAACGCATATGGAAACTGATGAAAAATGATAGGAGGATATTTGCTCTTTCTCTTGTGAGGTCGTGGTTTATCTACCTAAATCACATTTATTGAAACTTGATTTTTATGAGGTCTACAATTTGCTCACAGGTATTTGAAAGCAAAAGAAACAGGAGAATACTGACAATTATTACCTTTCAAAAGTCTAAATAAAGATGATAAAATTATGCAAACCAGTTATATTTTTCCTGCTGATTTTCACTGTGTATCCATATTGGGTTTCATTTTCTCATTCATTTTTAAGACAGAATGCCTGAAGTATAGAATATTTTTCTAACATTTTGATAATGCAAGTATAGATGTATGTGATTTATGTGTATTCTATTTCAAATTACTGTCAAGGTTTCCCAAATAGATGCATATATATGTGTATATATATATATACACACAACCCTCATATTTGTAACCCTTCTTAAACCTTACAGATTACCCTCTTTGTGTCAACAGCTGTTTGATATATTTTATCTGTTTTGTCAGTGCATCAGGTAATCACAATTTTCAATTACTAAATTTTCTTTTGTAATTTTTTTGTAATTACAGAGGCAACCAGAAACAAATTGTGTGTAGTTTAATAATAGATGATAAAGTTTTAAAGAACTTTTAAAAAGTAAATTGCTTTTGCAGTATTAGTATAATCTATTGTATAACATTAATATGCATAACAGATGGCTCTCAAAGAGTAAGCAGGTATTACTTTGATTTGATTTTAATTAGATATTGCCTTTTCAATTGTATATTATTCATTAGTACCATAAGAGGCTTTTATGCATAAGTTTCAAAGATTTATTACAGTCAAAATTTTAAATGTCATTGATATGAGACCACTAATTTGAACAGCCTTCAAAAAGGCACACTACCTTTATTAATAATTGTTGTTGTTTTAACAATGGTAAAACATTATTGAAAGGTCTTTGTAAACGTGTGTTCTCATTTGAAAAACACAAATCTATATATTGTTCTTTAGAATCTACATATGGGTTTGCAATATAACATTCTTTTTTTTTTTTTTTTTTGGACCAATAATGGTTTCTAAATCTATTATGGCTCAGAGGATTCAAGACTGATATATTCTGCTCATACTTGTTTTCTTTTCACGTAAGCTTTAATGTCCGTTGTACAAAAAGTTTATCTATTCACAGTTTTGTTACTGTTACAGATTTTTAAAGTGGATTTAGTTTTCTAGAAGTTAATTTCTGCATTATTATTAATTATTGTGACTTTGTAGTAGCTGTGGTTCTGGCAGTTAGTATGGAAGTGACTATTGATGAAATCAGGTTTTGGCCCATTTAAAGAATTTACCAAGATAATTCTCGTTATGATGACTTTTTTTATGTAAACTGAGGAACTGTACACAAAAGGAATTGTACAGAGACCATCGAATCATTTTATCATTTTACATAGGCCTCAAGTATACGTTAGACATCAACCACTATTGACTTGTATTTGGTTCCATTTGAACATGTAAAGGTAGAAGTCTGATGTTCAACTCCCAAGTTTTAGGTTTTTCAGTCTTCCAGCTTTTTTTTTTTTCTATATTGAATATACCAAAATAACTACATCCCTTCTACATTCTTTCTATTCTGAAGGCAGTAAGCCACAACTAAATGCTAATCTTAAAGAAATACATAGCAAAAATAAAAAGCAGAAAAAATAAAACTTTTATGCTGAAACATAACAAGTTATAATCATTCCATTTTTATAAAATAAATCTGATTTCAATTAAAACAACCTCTGGAGGTAGACTAGTGTATATTATAATAAACGAGTAAATGTAAGGCGTGGGAAAAGTTCAGACATTCCTTCTAGCATATTGAATCAATTAATAGCATGTACAAGGAAACCCTGATTATTTGAAAGAGTGGAGAAAAATGACTTGATTCTTTACAAGTAGTACAGACTATTATTAGTATTCCAGATAGAGTGTGTTCTAGGGAGTCCATCATATGCTTTGATCTCTCTGCATCCACAGCTGGAAACTTTGAGCCAGTCTCTGGAAGCAGCACGAACTGACAACAGTTGCCTCCATCAGGAAAGTGAGTTAGTGGTTGCAAATGTTAATCAGTGGATCAAAGAACAAAAGTGAGTAAAATTGGGACTTATTTTTTTTGGTCTGGTTTCATTTCCTATAGCCCCAAACAATAAAAGCATTCATAAGAACTCTCTTCTCAACTTACTGCCATATCTTTTATCTGAAGGTCTGTGATAGGTACTATAAAGGTTTTTTTGCCATCTCATTTGTGCCCTTTTGAATTAGCACAAATAATAAATAATTTATCCATAAAAACATAGTACAATTTTCAGACCTGTTAATAATGTACAATATAGAACAACTGAACTCTGTAGATAAGAAAAAATGTATGTGTATTTTCTTACATTTTGTCTTTTTCCTTAGATTTCGCAAAACTTCCATATAAACACTTGCAAATTTTAAATGTATTTTTTGTCTATAGCATTTGTGAACATATCCTTAATGATAAAAACTAATTTACCTTCTCAAAAGTCAGTAGTTAAATGAACAAGTTAAGCTGGTGTGACATATCACTCCTCCATTTTATTTCTCATATGAAATGCATATACCTGTAATTCTGAACATAGATAAAAACATAAAATTAAGCTTCACTTTCCTTTGATTATCTCAGTAATTTAAATAATTGCTGCTATCTTTAATATTAAACTATAAACGGCATCTATAATGCTTTTTTGACAGGTAAAAAAGATTGCTTTATTAAAGCCTATGTTTTCTTGTGTATTTTTACAAAAACTGTCCAACATCAGAAAGGGAGCTGAAATGAAACAGATAATTGAATGACCCTGAGTGTCATAATGATATGCAGAATAAGAATGCAAGAAGGGATCCACAAGAAGATATAAATTCTCTACAGAAATAGCACAAGGTTATGGGAAATGATTTTGAATTTTTTATTTTTCTTTGTAAGCACCTTGCTCTGACATATAGACAGGTGTTACTAAAAAAACCAAACAATTTCATGAGGTAAATTTTCAGTACAAAATAATTTTTGATACGTGGGACTGCATTTTCTTTTAATTGGAAGTGCTTCCATGAGCTATTTATCTCTCTTTATAGTTCCCTTTATTTAGTCCAAAAACCCCAAAACTACAGTAGAGTTGTACTGGACTCTTTACAAGCCAAAATTCCATAACTGCTTTTCTCATGTTAAATAAATGTTTTAGGTCTTTGTGGTATTACATAAATGCCATGAGACTGTTTTTCTGGTTCTGTCTTATTTCTTTAATGTAATTGAAACAAAATTCTCAAATTGCATAAGGACGTAAGATTAAATAGTTGAATTTAGCTCCATATTAATACAGGCACCATGTTACATTGGGGTTTTCTATTGGTTTATAAAATATATTTTCAAAATAGCCTGTATTTTGCCTAGGAAACACAGGGATTTGCATTAGGAACATTCTTTTAAAATAATTTAGATATATTTATGGCTCACACTGTAACAAGTAATTTAAAACAAAAGCATTTTTTATAGATGAAGCAGGAAGTTCACAGTACGGCTTTGATTGCTTTGGAATTTTATGTACACGTGCCACAGTTTCAGCAGAGTAACTTTAATATTATAATCAATCCTTCTGAAATTTTCACATTTCAATTTAATAGAAATCTGGCAATTCTCAGGGTTTTTTTTCAGGTTTGTAGGAGGTGACTCACAAAATTCACTTCATTTTCAAATTTTGACTTTATGAAGTGATATAGTAAATAAAATGAAAGTTACGGTAGCTATATATAGATAAATAAAGCTTAATATAGACAGACTAAAAGCAATTAAAACAAACAAAGAAACAAACAAAACAAAACATCAAAACAATCATGCCAGACTGGATAACTAATTGATTACAGCAGTAAAAAGTGTGGTTTCTTTACATACAAACGTAAAAATCTAATTTTTGTCTTATGATTCCAACTTGTCCCAATAAACTATGGATATATACATATTTAAATATACAGTTTTGTCACAGGTGAAGGTGAGCAGAATGTTTTGCAGAGCAATCTGCCCTCTTGAATATTCTTCTTTTGATCTGCCCTATATGTTGCCCAAGTGTTGGGCGCATAACGAAAAAAGAATTTTCACGGTTTATTTTTTCTGTAGTCTAGGGGGTGAAATAAAGATCCCTTTTGATATTAATTTTATCTTAGAATAACCTCATTGCTGGTTATCCTTCCTCACACCTTCTTAATATTAGGCTTGACACTGCCAATAACCTAGATCAAAGATGTCAAAATTCATTTTGCAGAAAAAGGGACACATGCACTTATCTAACTGATACTTAACATGTAGTTCCTTTTCTCATGCAGACAAAAATTTGGGGAGAGTTGTTCCAATGAAATGAAATAGATATGGTAGTACAGGGGTGCAGCATGCCAAATTTACTACTAGTTCAGTTATTTTGCAACTTGTTACTAATTTTCCAAAAATATAGAAATATTGCTACTCAACCCTGAATGGTTTTTGGTTTTAGAGCATTTCCTCAGAAAAGATGAAATAACAAACAAGTGACAAGGTCTTGAAATATAGATAATATTTGATTTATTTTAATGCAGTGCTACACCATAGAGATGATAATACAGGATGACTGGTGGTATATATTTTTTATATGTTGTTTGCATTAAATGATACTATATAGTAGATTTCAGAGTCAGTATTTGCTTAGTGGGGGGCTGACAGGATATTGCTATTCTACCTACTTATTCATTTATTACCTATGCAGTTTTCCAGGTTTTGTTTTATTTATTACTGTTTCTTTTATATACTTTGTTGTTGTTGTATGCTGCTTTTGTTGTCTTTACTGTTATCTGAGTCTATGATCTGTGGAGGTAATTTTGAACAAAATTAAGACAACTAAATCAACATTAGCAATATGCTTGTATTTGCCTGGAATGTTAACTATCTCTTAAGATTTGTATTTCATACATAACGTAGTCTTTTTATTGTTGAAGGTTATTTGAGTGTCCTCTAAGAACTGTTGAATTGTTTATTGATCTAATAATTACATATTTCTTGGTATTATGGCATCTGTCTTTTCTTTTTCCTTTATCTTAAAAATTTAATAAACAAAACATCAAAGAAAAAAGGAATTTAAAAAAAAAAAAAAAAAGATGCCTAAGAATAGATCCCTGAGGCTCTTCCATTTGAAAAGCTTCTGTATCACAGTTATTGTTTATGGAAATAATCTGCGTACAATTTCTCAACTAACCTGCAAAAGTCTCTATGGAGTTGTCTATAAACCCACTATCTCTGAACTGTTAAGGAATATTTTATGATCGATAAAAATTTCTTCTGCAAATATGTTTCTCATTGAATTAGAGCTAACATTGGCGTTGTGAGGGAGAGAGCAGTATTGGTGGAACAACGCTAGATTACACTGCAGTCAAAATAATTTTCCCTTATAGGCATTTGAAATCTTTGAACATAATATTCTAAAATAATCTTTGTTGAAATAGAATGTGTTTATACACTTTCCGTTTTATTTAGTCTTTGTGTTGACTATTGTAGGACCTTTTTTATAAGTGAAAGTGGCAATAATTGGAAAATATCAGTAAATATCTTAGTTATTGGTAGGGCAGATCAATTTAAGATGTTTCAGTCTTATGTGTGGCCTAGGTGTGTCAAGCATGAAGTCATGTGAGGTGAAATAGCTTTAAGTTGAGGTTGTGATTTTACTCCTTTTTCAATTAAACTTAATAGTTCATCAACTTTTTTTTCTGATTTTGTACACTGACCACATTGTTCCTTAATTCCTCAATGGTTTTTTTCTGAGGCATAGCTATTTCAAAATATATACATATGTGCAAATAATTTACATGGCTCTTCATCATCATTTTTGCCACTGAATTGGTAGCCTTGTACTTGACATTGTGTATATATTTTCCCTTAGTACTTAGATTTTTCAATTTCTTCCCTTTATTTTTAACTTTCTTGTGGCATAGTACATCTGGAACATTATGTAGAAAGTTAGTTTTGTAACCTGTGGCCTAATCTTGCGTATTTCTTGAGTTTTTGAAGATCAGAGACTTCGGTGTCTTCAGTGTAATAACATCTATTTGACATTTTGACTAACAGTGAAAGTATAATTAAATATTCTAGTACATTTTTGAGTAAAAATTGAGGCAAGAAAAAATGCTAAGGATGAAAACCTAAATATTGAATATATTGTGATAGTGATCAAAGGTTTTTCTAAGAAGGTTTAGTTAGTTTTCCCCATTTTCAGGAAATCACATAATCTCAGTCTTCCTGGAGTGTTTTTTGTTACATTTTTCCTTGGCTACGTAGTTCTAATCATTAGTTACAGGCTCACTGGCCTGACCCTCTTTGACTTATAGTACTACTTTATGATGGTCACAGTAGTTCCTAGACCAGAGATCCTGACTGTACTTGATTCTGTCTATTTCTAAAACTCCATAGCAAACAAGAAATAAGAAAACAGATTTCCCTGTAGTTACACACAAAGACTGGTTTTTTAAATTATGGCTGAATGTGTATTTGTGATGAGGTAACCCTGGCTGAGCACTAGGCACCCGCGGAGCTGGTCTATTATTCCCCCTATTTCCTCTCCCTCCTCGGTAGAGCAGGAGGTGGAAGAAAAATAAGATGAAAAAAAAAAAAAAAACAAAAAAACAAAAAACAAACCCTTGTGGGTAAAAATAAAGTCAGTTTAATGAAGAATAAAGCAAAGCAAAGATATTCCATGCATGGAAGTGAAGAAAAAAAAACCACCTTATTCCCTACTTCCCATCCCCAGGCAATGTCCGGCCCCTTCCTCGGAAGCAGGGCTCCAAAACACACAGCGGTTGCTCCGGAGGACCAAGGAGTAACTCCCCTGCTCGCCTCCTCCTTTTATTAGCTTTATAGTTGAGCTGACATCATGGTATGGAACATTGCTTGGGTCAGTTCGGGTCAGCTGTCCTGGTTATGTCCCCTCCCAAGATCCTCCCCACCCCATCCCACTGTGGGGGGAATGTTAGAAAGAGCCTTGGTGCTGTGTGAGCACTGCTCAGTGGTAGTCACAACATGGGTGTTACCAACACCCTTCTGACTCCCAGCACAAGAGCACTGCTCCAGGAGGGCTGCTGTGGGAAAATCAGCTCAGCCAGACCAAACACAGTATTCAAGCGATGTTGCAAAGGAACAGTAACATTAGTTGCCAAACAGTCTTTTTCAGAGGAAAATAAACCATTTTATAACTAGTAGAAATTACTACATATCATGCATGTTCTGATCTAACTAACACAACTGTTAACAAGACCCTTCCAACCTTTTAACTGTGATATGAAATATAGTTTCTCATACTGATATTGTAAGATATTACCCAAACATTGAATATCTTACCAACAAATGCATATCCTAGATCCCAGTCTAGGACTGTTCTTATTCTTAAATGCTTAAGCACTCACTGCTTGCTTGCACTACATAATTTGTGACTTCTAGGGATTATTCCACAGAAAGAAAGCCATACTGAAATTCCCTCAAAGGCAGGTAAGAAGTTTTGTGTGAGCAAAAGATAACCTTTCTTAACATCCCGTCTTTACTTGTTGTATTGGAATGTTACAGGTTGTCTTGGTCATTTGTCAAAACATTTGATTTTATTGTCTGCTGCTTACATTTCTATGTTTAAGGTTCTGTTCATGTCCATATTCATGGTAGATCTGATTGGGGCTTTTTTGTTTGTTTTGTTTGTTTGTTTGTGGTGGTTTTTTGTTTGTTTATTCGTTTTTGTTTTTCTTTGTTTTGTTTTTATAAAACAGTATGTTCCATTCTTGAAATTTTATTTAACAGTAGGAAAGCTGTCTTTCAGAACTTCTGCTTGGAAGTTTAATGGTGTGGGAGGTTAAAAGTATGGTCATGAATACTCATAGGCAGCAGAGTGTTTTGTTGCTTCGAGGGAAGGCAAAGAGAATGTGCACAACGCTCAGGTTGAAGCCTGCCACTCGCTAGCTACAACTGGTACAGTTTAGTTATAAACTTTAGTGGCACACTGAATCCTAAATTTGTCAAGATTGAGGCTGAAGGGAAGGACCTGGAAATGGAGGAGAACTATGGAGACCCACAAATCTTGGCAGGAATACCTGACACTTATAACTGTGAGCAGGTGTCCAGCATGAAATCTGAGCATTTTCCACAGCTATGCCTGACAAAATCCTTGAGGGGAAGGAAACTAGAGACTTAGGAAACATAATGTTGGAGACAGAGTGAGTAAGTGAATGCGTGAGATAATCAAGTAGTGTAACAGCTTGAGTCATGTTTATTATTAAATACGTACTAGTACCCAGATGCACTTTGAATTATTGTCATCTTGCCTGAGACATGCGGGCTGCATGAACCCAACAAGCCTACTTTCCAAGGGTAAGTAGGGTAAGTTTTCTATGTTTTTATATAGAAAAGCAAATCTAAAATACTTTAAGAATTTACTTTACAGACTCACTGTTTCATTTTATTTTGTTTTTCTGAATGGCACTAGGAAGGTACGGAGAACCTTTCACATACTGAAATTCTCAGTAAGTGGTTTCCGGAAATAGTGTTTATATTATTTTCTAAGAAAATACTACAAACATGGCAAAGACTTTTATTGACTGCAATGCAGACTACTGTATTAGCCTTGTTCATATCCTGCAATTTTATATTAATGACATTTTTTTGAAATAAGATTTTGGGGAAGGTGGGTTTGGTCATATGGAAATAAGTTAGCCTTTTTTTTTTTCCCCTCATTACTATGCTTAAGTAGCTTTATGTACAAAGCAAAATAGACTTTTAGTGAATTCTTTCCCCAGAAAACATAATGGTGTAGAAGTCCACATAGTACACATTCAAAAAAAAACCTGCCAGAAAACAAAATAATTGTATGTTGATTTCTGGCAGAGACTATTCATTCACATTTGTAGGAGTCTGCCAACGAAATAAGTTTAGAAAAGATGCCTTCACATGTGCCAATAGTGACAGCTACTAGGATTTTAGGAAAAAGACTTGGGAAGTCGATGAAAAACAGAATTATCTGCTCTATGACTGATTGGTATATTAATGCAAAAGTCTAGGATTTAAACAGCCTCATGAGTAGCTGGAAAAAAAAACCTTAGTTTTTTATGGATATGCATCCCAGAATTACTTCTATGGTGGCTAATAGGATGTGAGACCTGGGTGGAGTTTATCCATGCTTGGGCATTAACAGCTTCTGTCTCATACACTAATAATGGCTCTTTTCTATCCCACTACTTATTTTCTTTAGAACTACAGGTTTTTAACATCCTTGTGTCCACTATTTCCTGTCAGGGTTATTTGAATTGACCAATATTTATGAATGTTATTGTGGGTGCACAGACAGGAAGAGAGACGTAACACTGAATGGCTAAGTCTGATTTGTTTTGGAAAACAAGCAAGACTCAATAACCATGCAAGTTCTACCTCTCACCAGGATAAAACTAGTTGAAAGCAAATAAAAAGGAACAAAAACAAACACTAGAAAACACAACGTAAAACTGAAAGAAGAGAGGCTGGTTGCTAAGGCTTTGATAAAATAAAGTTTCCTTTGAAAATATAAATGTATACAGCTACAAGGGAAAGACCATGATCAGTTCTCAGGTTCTGACTAAATACTGCTTCACTCAGCTTATTTCACACTGGATATCCAGCTAAGCCATGGAAATAAAAAGTTATCACACTTCCCCATTTTGTAAACTTGGCCCTTGCTTTCCTCTGAGCTCTTCCCAGCACTATCTGTCCTGAACATCTCTTTTGCTGTTTAGAGGTTGTTACCTCTTAAAATGGATGCTATCAGACATTAAATAAACAACTCACTTTGAATATAATCTACTCAAAATATTTTAAATACCAAAATGGTTACTACATACCTGTAAGTATTAAGATTTTCTGTTATATTGTAAAGTTTGTCTTCAAAAAGCATTAATTGCTGAATATTGCTGAAGCATTTAATGAACATCCTGCTGTGTGTTGAGTCAATCAATTAACATATTTCATACACAATTTGAATGAAATATGTTCCTCTAAAAATATATGAGATATGAAACCATACTGATCTCAAAGAAAGGATAAAAATTATTAGAAAATATATATTTTTAAAATTGTTAATTTGGAATAGCTTGCCTCCAATATTTTTCATCAATCCTTTCACAATGGACACTATCTTAAAAAGAAGAGATTCATCAAGCCTTTAATTATGCTTTTAGATCACTCCATTAATAAAAACTATTTTTTTCCTAAGCCTTGCTGGTTTTAAAGTTTTTATGAAAAAGGGCTGTAAGCTGTAGCCGCTCTTTTAGCAGATACTAAAAGCTAATTTTGTAAATATTTTATCATACTATTACTCATCAAGAAGAATAATTAACCCTTTTGCAGTTATACAGCAAATGTTACTTCAAAACACAGCACCACAGGAAAATTAAGTATATTATAAACACACTTTTTAATAAATGTACTAGGATTGTCTGAGTAGCATAAAATAATATGAATAGAACTTATGTGAATTAGTTCTGATATGGAGCAATACAATTTTACTTTGTAAGCAGAAAAAAACCCAGTATTTTATTTACGCTATTTTATTACTCTATTTTTATACTTTATTTTTCTACTTTATTTTAAGTATTTTATTACTCCATTGAGGTCAAAGGAACTGGAAAAAAGTTATATGGATACCTACAGTGCAAGCTAAAAGTAAATGCTAAAAAAAAAAAAAAAGGTGAAAGAAGCAGAAAGAAATTAAACAAAATTTCATCCAATTCAAAATCAGATTTAAAAAAGTAAATCTGGCTCACTGTGAGTGAG
Source organism: Merops nubicus (assembly GCF_000691845.1). Classification (NCBI taxonomy): domain Eukaryota; kingdom Metazoa; phylum Chordata; class Aves; order Coraciiformes; family Meropidae; genus Merops; species Merops nubicus. The sequence continues at coordinate 553 of NW_008630006.1, read as the reverse complement.
GTTAATTTGAACATATATGTGAGATAATAGATAGCTTAAGGCAATATATAAAACTGAAAATAAAGATTGTTGTCTTTATTTTCACAGTGTACAAGAGCCTGCTTCATGATCTGATTTGTTACTGTGCTTAAGTACTGCACAGATACGGAACAAAAGATGATCCAAACAAAAGATTCCTTTTTTTTTTTTTTAAATATCAAGGAATAGTAGTCTGACAGGAGAATGAAGTACGTTGACTTCATTCCTAGCAAATTCAGAATGTAATTAGGAAGTTGTATGAAGAATTTCTATCTTAGGTGATAAAAGGATTACAGAAAACCTGAAGGATTTATTTGTGTGGGTCTTCACAAAAGATAAGGGAGCCATACCTTCCTAATGGGTCTTCTTTTGCACATAGTGCATGTATGAGATGATGCAACAGCTCAGAAAATTAAATAAATCACAGCAAACAGATCTGATTCACCCAAAATTTCTTAAAAATGTAATGACTAAAGTAACTATATGTCCTGGTTGGGCTGGGACAGGACTGTTTTCCCCTGGAGCTGGCAGGAGC
>NW_008630005.1:13590-16810 GCF_000691845.1 Merops nubicus | reverse complement strand
CCATCCCATCCCATCCCATCCCCTGATCTTTCCCTGCTCCTACCCCTCCTCTGTCTGTTCTCTGACCTGGGGGTCCCCCCACCCAGAGAAGGGTGTCACCCAGCGCTCCCCTCCCCGCTGGGCAGGCAGGGGTACGCTGCCAGACCCCCCAAACTTGGGTCAGCCAAAGGGACGGCGTTTTGTCATTGAAATGCTGCAGCTTAATTAAGCAGCTTTGGGATGGTGTCTGTGCCTTCGGGACCCAGCCCAGGAGCAGCAAGACAGTACCCAGAGTAGGCACAGGCTTCCAGGCCTCTGTGCCAGACTCAGAGGCTTCCCTGATGTAGTTCAAAGAAAATGGGGAATATTGTCACACCCTCACTTCCAAAGGGACGGCGTTTTGTCATTGAAATGCTGCAGCTTAATTAAGCAGCTTTGGGATGGTGTCTGTGCCTTCGGGACCCAGCCCAGGAGCAGCAAGACAGTACCCAGAGTAGGCACAGGCTTCCAGGCCTCTGTGCCAGACTCAGAGGCTTCCCTGATGTAGTTCAAAGAAAATGGGGAATATTGTCACACCCTCACTTGGCATCTCTTTGGGCCAAACTGCCCCACAGCAAGCAGACAAAAAGCAGCAGCTCTGCTACAGAGCTCTGTAGAACTCTGCTCCTGAATGAAACCAGCTCTTCTGAGCCACGCTTCCCTTTCACTTCCCCTCTTGTTGGCAGGAGTGGAGCTTGGGACCGGTTGTTGGTTTTCCTTCCTGCCTTTCCTTTCCCCCAGGGAACAGCTGACAGCAAGGGACTGCTCTGAGCGATGCTGAGGCCCAGCTCCAAGCCTTGGAGACAGGTCTGGAGCCAGTAACGGGCACCGTGACACACGTGGGCGTGTGAGGAGAGGGGGGGCAGGAGCTGTGTCCCCCCACGCTTTGCCAAGTGCCACTAGAGCTGCTGACTTCATTTCTCAAACCCAGGAGGTGAAGGTGGCGGCGAGAGGCACTGTGATCGAGAGCCCTCGAGAGGTGTGGGCTGTGCTCCTTCATTTCTCTCTGCTCACACCAGAAACAGAGCATGGGGAGCATGGATGGACTTCCAAACCCTGCCTCCAGCTCAAGGCTCTGTTCTCCTTTGTCCAAGCAGACCTGCTCTGGAAGCTTCTCTTTGCCACCTTCATCTTTCCTTCCTGACCTGGAAAATCCCAATTTCCCCTGGATCAACCATTCCTCCACCACCCCCCTAAAACCAACGTGCACCAAAATGTGACCTTGTTGATCACCAGCCCGGCCAGCTGCACGCTCAGGAAGTGGAAGCATGGAGACAAAAGGCCCCCGAGACCAGAACACAGAAACAGATAAAATCCCCCCCAGCGATGCTGGGGCACGAGGTGGGAGAGGCAGAGGATGAAAGTGCAGGAAATGGGTTTCCAATTGCAGGGTGGCCAGCACCAAAGGCCACAAAATGGGTGGAAAGGAAAGAGTTCACCGTGGGGCTACACTGGGTCCTGGAATGTCATGCCCATGTGGTTTATGTCAGCCATGTGACTTTAACAAGCTGTCCAGCATTTGGGGTGGCAGAGGAGGCCACAATGTCTGTAGGATGATTCTGCCTTTTTCATAGAGGAATCTAGAAAAATACAGTGGTTTGGCCACAGCCATTCACAAAACCCCACCTAAAATAGAATTAACAAGTGTCCTGAGAGATCCCTTTGCTCTCTGTCCTAACCCCACCCATGCCTGTCATGTCTAAACACTGATTGGAATGGGGTCCCAGCTACCTCTGACCAAGGATTCTGAGGGAACCTGGTTCTTACTTCCTTCTAACCAGGAATCTCAACAAGCAAGCTCAACTCCTGACTGGGTTGTGGATAATGACATACCCCTACAGATGTCAGTACAGAGCAGAAGCAGTTCAAGAGGGCACAAACCAATGTCAGCTGCTGAGTGTAACCTGGTCCTGATCTGGGAGAAGACATGCAGATCACAGGAGCTGTGCTTCACCAGCCTGCAAGCAAACAGAACCATCACCATCCTTTTTTTCCAAGGTCCAAACGACTACCACTCCCCACCAAACCACTCCCAACCACACTCATGTGTCACCCCCGTGCTGGGCCTGCTGTGACCAGCACACGTCAGCCACCAGCAGGTACCTCCCTGGGGCTCCCCACCATGTGAGAGCACCTGGGAGAGGAGCTGAAAGGTCCTGGCTTCCTGCATTCCACGGGGCCAGTGGTGGTTCCTGTGGCAGCAGCTGCTGGCCCAGTGACAGCAGGGACACGTGCCATGCAGGCACTGAGGATGTGCCTCAGGTTTCCAGATATAAACTGCAAATTCATTTATATTGAGAAATGAGGCTGAAAAAAGTATTGACACCACGAGGCTGAGCAGAGACTGATATTTAAGAAATTATAAATGAATTATAAATGAAAATCATCTCTTAACGCCCTGCTATCTCCTACTCCATGAAGACCCTCTCACTTCCCAAAGAAGATATTGGATTAACCTTCTCTGATGTCCATACACAACTAGGCAGTACTGTAGGGACATCTGAAAATCCAAGTAGACTTAGAAGGATAAAAGTGCTCCAGGGCAAACAATTATCTTTCCTGAGCTTGTGAAGTGAGCTAACTCAGGCCTGTTCTGAAGCTGGACTAAGATCAGGAGGTGACATATTGGTTTGAAGGTAGTTTAGATACACACATCCCAGATGTAGTGGCTGCTAAATAATCTAGGAAAAAAAAAACCCTTCACATTTTCTCCTCTGGACTTTCTGGAGGAGTTTATCCCTTCCTCTGGCCACTGGATCAGCCTGTGATGGAAACCACTGCTGCCTTTTCCTAAGCATCTTCACCACACAGAAAACATGAAGGCAACCTGCTGGAGCTGTGGTACAGAGCTGTGGGTAGAGAGCCCCAGCAATGACATGCAGCCAGCACAGCTGAGTGCTGCCATGAACTAGAAGGAGCTTTTTTGGGTACTCAGAGCTGAACTGCAGCCAGGCCCCACCATGCAGCTGCCTCCCTAGCGCAGCATCAGGCAGCGTTCAAGCGAGCTGAGGCTTTACAGGCCTACAATAAACCATACAATTGGGCTGGATTAAAAATATAAATTAAAAGATGTGTGACAAGCCCCCTGGGATGTGCTACATGAGTGGCACGTTGCTTCTCCTGCCTGACTGCAGCCAGCTCCTAGGTAAATCCATCAGTGACAAAGAGCACGGGCCCTGCCCCCTGCGCTAACCACCCTTCC